>NW_010271807.1:0-13681 GCF_000690775.1 Eurypyga helias
CCATTCTATGATTCTATGATCTTGTGGTTCTATGAAAATGGGGACTGGTCTCTCCGATATTTAACTTATTTTAATTGTTTTTTAAGCTCTTCATGAAGGTCTCCACGCCCCATGGAGGATGTAAGGAAGCACGTCCGCACTGCAGTTAACCCTGCTACCGCCCTGGCTCTCCTGCCAAGCTCAAGCCAACACTGAGCAGACTCCCCGCTGGTGTTTGGGGGTTTTTTGTGAAGAGATTAAAGAAAAAAAAAAAAAAGGGATTTTGACCTGCCCCGTGACATTCTTCCCACCGTGAGGGGAGAGATTGCCTTTCCAAACCCCTGCCTCCCCCAGCTCCTCCCAGAAATTCATCTCTGCAAGCGGCACAGCACAGAGCTGTAATTTTAAGGATGACTAAGTGTCGAAACACCAGCAGCTGATTAACAGCAGCTCACTGAAGCTTAATTTCTAGTTAAGCTGAAGAGCTGATGTTTTTTTTTTCCTTCTTCTCCCTCTCCAAGCCCTACCTTGGGTTTTTATTTACACTTTTAACATCCCTGGCGAGCTCCCCCTGCAGAACGGCAGCCCAACCTCAAAGCTCAACACCTCCCTGCTCTCTTCGGGGCAGCGATGCCAGTCTCCAGCCAGCCGTGGATTTACACATCCTTGCAGATCCCGGTCCCAAACCCCCTGGCTTTTCCCTGCAGGAACCAAGCGGAAGGGCCGAAGTCCACCCACACCCTGTTCCTTGCAGAGGCGGATCGCAGGCTGCGTGGTGGGAGGTGTTTCCTGGTCAGCGGGCTAAGTATAACTGGTAAAATAAAAATAAACAGTAACGCCAGCTCTTGGCAATTGAGATACAAACTCCCAAGAGCTCAGATCAGAGATAGCCTGAGCTGGAACTGCTGTGAGTGTATCGGGGTTTTCGAAGAGGGGCTTCGTCAGCACTTGTTCCTGCGGCGGTAGCTCGCAGCGCGAAAGATAAAAACAAGGAAGAAAAAAAAGAAAAATGAAAAGCAAGGGGTGGCGGGGGGAGGATTTGTGTCGATCGAAAAAAAAAAAAACAAAACCAAAACAGGAAGCTGCCAAAAAGCGAGTTGTCACACAGGAAGCGAGAAAATATTAGTAAAGCCGGCGCCTGGCAGTTCTATCTTTCCTATGGGGTATATAAAGGATGGGTTTGGGTGCTGGGGGTGCAGCTGCAGGGATGGAGGAACCAGCCTGCAGTGAAAACCTCGGCCTCCTGTTCACTTTTTGGGGCGGTCGGTGCACCTAAACCCTGTATATAGGCCACAGGATTATTCACTGAACGGCTACATTTCCCCTCCCCACCTCGTGCTCTTGGTAGCTTTGAGGCCGAGAAAGCAGCACGGCTACCGAGACACGTGTTTGGGGTGAGGGAGTGATGTGATGGAACGCAGATTTCACCTAGCAGGACCCCTCGTTTCTCAATTTCAGGGTAAACGCCAGCGGATTATCTCAGCTCACCTTCTGCCACCACCTAACAGGACATTAGTGCACAGCAGTTCCCTTTTTCACAGGGCTGAGAAAGTTCAGCTACGCTGTTGGGAAATCAAAATCTAAGATAAAATCACGTTCTGGGCTCGCCGGCTTTCTAGATGTTGGTAAAAACAATTCCGGCGACAGCAAAAGGACATCAGACAAGTAAAGCAAAAGCTGACAGTCATCTCAGCCAAATTTGTGAGTCAAACATTTCCTGCAGAGCCGATCTTGCTCTAATTTGCCTTGCAAAGTTACACTTGCATCCCAACAAAACATGCCGTAGTCGGAGAGAGGGACAAAGAGCTACAGGCTCCTGCGAGAAAATCGATCTGGAAAGCAAACTTTTAGCCCCAGAAGCTGCCTTCCCAAAGGTATCACTCCCACGTATTTCAGGAGAATCCCTGTGCCCGTATCTTCGGGGATTTTCATGTATCAGTACAGAGCTGGAGGAGTTGGGAGCTCCTACGCAACGGGAGTCGGGAGCTCCTACTCAACACCTTTACTCTCTACATATACATACAACCTGGGTGAAGCTTCAAGGGCATCACCCACAAGTAGGGGAAGGCTTTTTGCTGAACCTGCCGCAAGACGAGACCTCACGATCGAGCGCTCATGGAAAAAGCGGTTTGCCAAGTCAACAGCAGTGACGCCAAAGACTCGGTAAGAAACCACAACACCTCCGATACGCTCCAGGCTGCTCAGCAGCGGTTAAAAAGCAGCAATCCCCAGGCTGAAAGTTGGACGAAGTAGAAAAAAGGGATTTTTTCAGAGATTCAGTGGACCAGAATCTCTGAGAATGGACTGAGAATTCCAGTTTGGGAGCAGGAGTGCACTGCCAGCTCACCGCACAGCATAGACAGCCCAGGCCTGACGCTCCTCATCAGCGGGTCACTGCACACACCATCACCTCACCACACAGCGTATCAAGTGGCAGGGCTGGAAAGCAAGATGCTTAGCAGCAATGTTTATTCATTATTCATCATCATTTCCGAGCTCTCTATCTCCTGTTTCAACTTTAGCCCCGATCTCGTGCCTTTTCCGTCATGAAACCCAACCACGGCACCTACAACGAAAGTTCAGCCTCGGTGATGGGTCTCAAGAACCACTGCCAGCCCTAAACCCACATGGGCTGTTCTCCAGAAGGGATGCATTTTCTTCCAGGAGCTATTCCCAGGAAGCAGCGAGGATGTCACTCTACCTTCTCAGCAGGTCACATGTGCTCATCTACAGCAGCATCTCTGATGCACACCTCCCACAGAAGAGGTTTCTAGCCAGTAAAGCGATGAGAAAAGGTCACGTCCTGCATCTTCAAACCAAATTTCACCCCCAGTCATCTCCAAAAGAGACCTGACGGTGTTTTTACCGGCAGGAAACCAACTGCAGAGTCAGCTGGTCCTGCCAGGAGCGACACCCTGCCTCGGTTAGTTTTGTGCTCACATTTTCCAGTGATAAGAGAGAACAGCGGTGGGCCACAGCTAAACAGACACGTGTACCCTGCAGGCCTCTGGTCACGGGGGAAAAAAAATACATCCACACTTAAAATGACACATGTGCAGGGGACAGATGCAGCTGAATCCAGGGGAGCCTAAAGCAAGGGAGGCTAAATGCTCACGATACCTCAGATGGCATTGCCTTCCCCTCACTACTCCCAGAAACACTGCCAGTCATCCCCAGTCAGCTCTTTATTCCCCCATCTCAGGTTATTTATACCATGAGATCATATTCACACTAAAAAAACCCCAAACAATAATAAATTGCATGTTAGAGCCAAGGAAAGATCCTAATTAGCAAGCATGAGAGCAGTGCCTGAACAATACATCCAAGAGAGACGAGTGGGAATAAATAAATAATTACTTGTGCTTGACGGTCTCCTCTTCGTCATCTTCTCTGAGCCGCTTGTTCTCATGTTCGCCGCCGTCCTTATTCTGAAAGGAGGAGAAGTTGATCCATCAGGCCTTGGCCTCTCTGGGAACGTCAGCAAACAACAGCCCAGAAACCCTCCCGGAGAGCACAGGGCAACCAGCAACGCGCCGTTTGAAATCACCGTTCAATTATGACACCTTTAAATTAAGCCCGTTTTCCTTTTGCCACCTTGAGTATCCCACTTGTACGGAATAGCACGATAAACAAGGGTAAGAACGGGTAGGGAAAATTTAACGTAACCACGTCAATTCAGAGAGCAGACAGCGTGCTGCAATCAGTAACAGAGCTCAGAAACCTCATCCCACGGTTCACCACCTCACGTTAAACGGCCGAGCAGAAGGAGATGGGGACACTGAGCAAACCAACACTTTACCCTGACACTGTGGCAGGGAGTTGAATCCCATGCTACCAGCTCCAGGAGAAAGGACGGACGGGTTCGCGCTGGGTGAAGGGAACTATAGGCAGAGAGATGAGAGAACAGAAATTTAGGAAAGGAGCAAGCCCATGCTCGGCCTGCTCCTGATGCAAATCACCTCCGAAAGTCGCGGGAGCGCGCATCCGCGGGCTGCACACACTCCCTTTTCCTTCTCTAAGTAATCGTTTTGGATGTTTTAACAGGTTGCAAGACAAGGCGGCAGGAACCAAACGGCAATCGGCACAACAAAGGGTCCAATTTCAGCTCCAGAAACACCGTGCAGTAAGAGAAATCAAATTTCTCTTTAACAGGGTGCTGCATTATTGTGAAGAGGCTCCTTTTGCCAGACACTGGCACCAAGAGCTTATTAGTCGAGGTACCAATTGTATTTATTATCCAGACAGGCCCAGACATCGAATGTTAACAATAATGAGCTGGGAAGGCGTTTGTTTGGTTCTCACACTGGTTTAACTCATTTCATTTGCTCACTTTGCTGAGCAAAGTATGCCCTGTGACACCCTCATCTGCCCTTCGTTTGCGGAGTATGTTGTTTCAGCCAACGCAACGAAGGAACTTCGTCCTGGGAGCTTTTCTGATTGAACTCCCCCATCACCCCTCAAAGGAAAAGCACAATGTGGCAGCTCAAGTAGATGGCAGATTAAGTTCCTTGAGCCTGGCCAGTTCCAGGAGTATTATCCAAGTTACCTTGGATAATGATTTCATTATTATGAATTTCATAGACTCACAGGATGGTTTGGGTTGGGAACAGACCTTAAAGCCCACCCAGTCCCACCCTCTGCCATGGGCAGGGACACCTTCCACTAGACCAGGTTGCTCCAAGCCTCACCCAGCCTGGCCTTGGACACTCCCAGGGATGGGGCATCCACAGCTTCTCTGGGCAACCTGTCCCAGTGCTCCCCACCCTCTCCGGGAAGGATTTCTTCCCCACATCCAATCTAATTTGTAGTATCTGGCTACGATTCACGTTGGGGAAGACTGCTGTGCCAACATTTATCTCCACTGCTGGACAGGAACGGCTCAGAGACCAGAAAAGTCATTTTCAAGAAATTTCCATTCATCACACCACAACGGTTACCGGTTCTTTTCACCCAGTTCCAAGAGATGAAGGTCAGTCTGCTCAGAGTCCTTTATTTTCAAACCCTGAAATAGGTTCATATCTCTCTTTGGAAAGCTGCAAGCAAGAATTGGCTATAACCAGAACACGACCAGCATCATTTTCAGATCAGAAATGACTTTGGTTAGTTACTTGCTCTGTTAAAAGCATCGCTGCAGCGTTCAGACATCTCACAGCCAACTTCAGGATATCAAAATAATTTGCCAGCTAAACTTACTCCTGTGAAAGGACCGGAAAGGTTTCCCTAGTCAACAGATTACTTATCACATGCATCTTGACTACACAAACTTTAAAACTGTATTCTGCGACATGGGTTAAAAATTAGATTATGTGCAACCAGAGAGACGAGCCAGGAAATAGCTCAGTTCTGGTTCAGACTCATCAGTGGCTGGAGTTGTTCAGGTTCAGCTCTTGATCAAAGGGCAAAAAAACCCAGTCCTGTCTTTTTAGAAAGTAAAAAACATTCTTAAACGCAATACTTAATTTGGTTTTACCTCCCTGTCTGCAATTTTGTCATTCAGCCCATGGTAACTTTGTGATAGTTGCACAGACCGTTCTTGTTCAACAGAGACGGTGAGCTGGGCTGGGTAAGAGCACAGGCAGCTGCTGTAACTCTCCGGGGTCAGCTTAGTTCTGGGTGACATTGAGACACCTCTCAGCCCACGTTATTTATAGGATCGTAGAATTGTTTGGGTTGGAAAAGGCCTTTAAGCCCCCCCAGTCCAGCCGTCACCCCAGCAGTGCCCAGCCCCCCCCCGTCCCCCGTGTCCCCAAGCGCCTCGTCCACACGGCTCTGAAACCCCTCCCGGGATGGGGACTCCTCCACCTCCCTGGGCAGCCCCTTCCAACGCCTGACAGCCCTTTCCGGGAAGGAATTGTTCCCCACAGCCAACCTCCACCTCCCCCGGCACCACTTGAGGCCGTTCCCTCTTGTCCCATCGCTTGTCCCTTGGGAGAAGAGACCCACCCCCCTCTGCACCCCCTTTCAGTGAGTTGTGGGGAGCGATAAGGTCTGCCCTGAGCCTCCTCTTCTCCAGGCTGAACCCCCCAGCTCCCTCAGCCGCTCCCCACAGGAATTGTGCTCCAGACCCTCCCCAGCTTTAAAGTTTAAAGCTGTGGGAAGCACCTTCTTGTACTCTAAGTCTTTCCTTATTCCCTTGATCTCTTCATACTTCTACTGCATGCTAGAATTCTTGCTAGAATTTTATCCAGGGGGTTTACAAGCAGGTTCTGAAATCCTAAAGTATTTGGCTAAAACAGTCACGCCAAGCCATGGCTGCTCTTCCCACTCCAAGCCTACACTCTTTGCAGCGCGGCAAATCTTCCTTTCCCCGCTGTCTGCTGAAATAACTTCACACTGAAATCCTACCACTCTTCTACAGCTTGCCCAAAATCCTCAATTCCAATTTATTCCCCATTTACCACCCAAATATTTCATAGAATCATGGAATGGTTTGGGTTGGAAGGGACCTTAAAGATCATCTAGTTCCAACCCCCCTGCCATTGGCAGGGACACCTTCCACTAGACCAGGTTGCTCAAAGCCTCATCCAGCCTGGCCTTGAAGACATCCAGGGATGGGGCATCCACAGCTTCTCCGGGCAACCTGTCCCAGTGCCTCACCACCCTCTCTGTGAAGAATTTCTTCCTGATAGCTAATCTAAACCTAGCTGATTTCAATTTGTACCCGTTACCCCTTGTCCTGTCACTACAGGCTCTTGTAAAAAGTCCTCTCCCAGTACCCTTGTAGGCCCCCTTCAGATACTGGAAAGCTGCAAGTCCTGGTGATATTCCTAGGAAAAATCAAGGACACCACCAGCAAACTTATCTTCGTGCAACAAGTCCTGCAGCGCCTACAGCCAGGGACTATTTTCCCCACAGCTCTTCTCGTAGCACCTTCTCGGACCGCGCGGAGCAGGCGCGCTGCCCTTCGGCAACGTAAGAACAGCTCGGGAGTCTGCCTGGGGATGTCCTGAGCTGGGAAAAAAGTGAGATTGGGTCCCTGCTGCACTTCAGCAGACGGGAACAAAGGATAATGAGGACTGTGGCACAGCTCAAGGAGACGGTGTAACGGCATCTAGCTGTTTCCAGCCTGCTCAGCACCGACACGAACGCCCTCAAAACTGAACTCTGCCGCTCACCAGACCCCACAGGCAGATCAGTGCGCAAGCGGAAGGCAAACGAGGTCTGATACGGATGTCTGAAGTCAGGCTTCCCCCCACACCCTCCCCCCAGCAACAGAAATTAATGCTGGTTCCCCGTTTGCAAAACGGCCTGTAAACAAGATTTCGGTTTCGTGAGCAAAGTGACGAAAACCCCCGGCCACAGGGCAGAGGCGACAGGCGGCCGAGAGGCCATAAACCTCCAGCGGCGTTGGGAACGGGGAGCCAGCTCATCACCAGCCCTACAGAAAAAAAGGGGGTTCTAAAGCAGTGTTTGGATGGGTGCAGCAGAGGATGGCTGCTCCTCTTCCGACTGCCGAGCTTCTCGCTTGCATCTGCAGCCCGGGCCGCCGCACACGCTCCCGGCCCACCGCTTACCACCCGGGTTTCCTGTGCTGCCTTCGAGCGCTGGAGTTAGTCACGAGCGGAAGAAAGGCGAAGGCAGACGACGACCATACACACAGAAACGGCAGCAGAGTCAAAGCCCTTCTCGACGGTTTTAGACCGGAGCAGGCAGCAAGCAGGGTGCTCGGCGAGCAGCACCCTGCCAGCCAGGCTTTGGAGAAGATCCCTCCTCTGCTTTCCACACTTCCTCACCCAACACGCAGGGATTTCCCGAGGTATAAGAAAGCTGAACTTTCGGTTACTTCAGCAGAAAGAGGCAGTTAAAGTGCCTGCAGCCTTGGAGACTGTGCACAACGGCAGCCGGCGATGGAAGGATTGATTCGGTGCTTGCCGCAGCTGCATCTGTTTACATCCGCTAACAGATTTAATTCCATTTATTCTCATTACCACGATAATATTTGCTAAAGTCATGGGGATACTCCTAGAAAAAATTTCTGTTAGATTGCCTTAGAGATCATTCCTCCCCCATGGACACCAGAGATCACAGAATCCCAGGATGGTTTGGGTGGGAAAGGACCTTAAACCCCACCCAGTCCCACCCCCTGCCATGGGCAGGGACACCTTCCATAGCCCAGGTTGCTCCAAGTCTCATCCAGCCTGGCCTTGGACACAGGGATGGGGCATCCACAGCTTCTCTGGACACCCTGATCCGCCGGAGCTATGAATTAAGCTGGCTAAGATACGGAGTCTCCTTGTTCACATCACCTTGCCTGAGCACAGCTGAGGTGGTAATACTGAGACGTTAATAAGCAGACAAAAAGAGGGGAAATAACATTTCCTTGACATTCTGTTCAGTGCAGAACTACCTGCCCTGGCAAAGACAAGCAGTCGGGGTTTGCGACCAGCATCTCCTTCCTCCTGTGCACCACCAGCCGTACAGGCAACGGCAGCACGAACGTGGAGGAGCTTCCCTGCAGATGCAGAACCTGAAACCGCACACAGATAGGGAGCCTGCAGCGTGGATGCTCTGCCTCCTCGGGAGCAGAAAGTTGTAGAAAGGCAGATCCTATTACCCCGATCATTTACTGATATGGAGATGGCCTCAAACATGCACCTTTTCTTACAGCTCCATGTTTTACCGCTGCCCCATCTCTCTTCTCTGTCCACACTGGATTTATCGGATCCCTCAGGACTTGGACACAGTGGTCAGGACTTGGGGTTCTCCACTTTACTCTGAATTTTTGTCTTAAGATCTGTTCCTTCATCATCCTCTTCAAGGACTTTGTTTCAACAGCACTGGGACAGCTTCCCAGAGAAGCTGTGGATGCCCCATCCCTGGGAGTGTCCAAGGCCAGGCTCCATGAGGCTTGGAGCAACCTGGTCTAGTGAAAAGTGTCCCTGCCCATGGCAGGGGGTGGCACTGGGTGGTCTTTGAGGTCCCTTCCCACCCAAACCATTCCATGGTTCTACGTACTTTCATTTTTTAACTAAGGAAAGGAAGCATTCCTCCCCAAAACAGCATTTGCCCTAATTACCGGTTCATCCTCCAAGCGTTTTCGAATCCCAGGATGGTTTGGGTGGGAAGGGACCTCAAAGCCCACCCAGTCCCACCCCCTGCCATGGGCAGGGACACCTTCCATAGCCCAGGTTGCTCCAAGCCTCATCCAGCCTGGCCTTGGACACTCCCAGGGATGGGGCATCCACAGCTTCTCTGGGAACCTGTCCCAGTGCTCCCACCCTCTGCGGGAAGAATTCCTTCCTGATGTCCCATCTCCATCTCCCTCTTTCCGTTTAATGTGTTTCCCTTTGCCTGCTGGTGGTCACTTCCCACAGGTGCACGGCAGCAATTCGGCTCTCACTACTTTTCGGTTCAAATTCATTTTCTCACATTTCAAACCTTAATGTCACAAAGAGAGACAAAAATAACCACCCCCTCACCCCCACCGGTTCCACTCTCGCTCTAGCAATTCCTCTTTTCAAGGCAGCCCGTGGCGAGGTGTTTATTATTAGCTGTAAGTCACAAGACTGGAGACACACACACAGGTCTACAAGACTCTTCACCAACCGCCTGCAAACAAAGTCACTCCCATCCTTCAGTCTCTGGAAGGAGACGCTCCAGAGAAACTCCCAGCATTAAAAAGCTTGCTCGCTTGTAGCCTCCTACCTATTTAAATTCGCAGACGTCGCAGCCGGCAACCCTTGGCTTGCAGCTACCCAGACTTTTGCTCCGTGGACTCCCACTCTCCCCAGTGAGGTCTGAGATGGAAAGAGAGTAACCACTGCCTGGTCAAGGTGTAAATCCAAGATTTGCATTGGGGTTGTTCAAAGCAGGGGGTCAGCTGCTGCTGCAACACCCACAAGGCCCATAGAGCTTTATACGGGATCAGTGAACAGGCTGTGCTCCTTCCTGAACAGATACGGGGAACTGGACTGTTCCCAACGGCAGGGAGTGACAGGACAAGGGGTAACAAGTTTAAATGGAAAGAGAGAGATGGGACATCAGGAAGGAATTCTTCCTGCAGAGGGTGGGAGCACTGGGACAAGTTGCCCAGAGAAGCTGCGGATGCCCCATCCCTGGGAGTGTCCAAGGCCAGGCTGGATGAGGCTTGGAGCAACCTGGGCTATGGAAGGTGTCCCTGCCCATGGCAGGGGGGGGCACTGGGGGGGCTTTGAGGTCCCTTCCCACCCAAACCATTCTACGATTCTATGAAACAGAAGATGTCTGCAAGGTTCAGTACCCAGATCCTGCAAACCTGGGATGTAAACCACATTATTTGGTCAGAATTAGTTTCCCTTCCTCCTTGCCAGCACCAGGCATACAGAAAAATATATCTGACAGGTCAGTATTCATAGACAACTTGGTAAAAACACTTTGTAAGCATGGCCGAGCATTTACACGTAGCAGAAGGGCAGTGAAGAGGAAGGCTTCTGGGTCATTACTAAGGAGATGAGTCCATCTCCTGTCACCACCCACAACCCACAGTCCTGCCAGGCAGAAGTTTTATTGGCCTGCTGAAGAACAACTGGATTTTATTGAGGTCCCATTGCAAAATATTCTCCAGCAGTTGAGGAAAACACCAGATTTCATGTTCTACCACTTCCCAGACTTTAGGCAGGTCGTATGGCAAAGCAGGAGGTAAGCCTTGATAATCAGCAGAGAGGAATGTGGACGAGGAAGGCACTTCCATCATCTCCTCGCCCAACGCACAAGTGAGTTTTGCATATTAAATCATAAAACATGAGGCTTATTCTTCCTCCAAGTAAAGCAAACTCTCCCATCATGTGCTTCCCTGCACTGGAGCAGGTCTTGGCTACCTGCAAGCAGCATCTGCTCCAGGGAATACAACTTTTTTGAGGAATATGAAACTTTCCTCTGGGTTTCAAGCACATTACCATGCTTTTTTTCCTTGCTGGTAGAAGTCTGCCCAGCTATCTGGTGCCTTCCACTGTAATAACAAGGGAAGCAGCTCACTTTGCATCGCTTTCAAAGATCTAAGGCCAAAAGGGATGTTTAAATCATCTCAGCTGACTTCTTAAATGCCTCTGATCTGGGAAGAGTCAGCCAGTTAGCCCTACACTGCAGCAATCCACATCCGAGCAAAGCATCTTTTCCAAGAAAAGGGCAAGGACACAACCTTGTCCCAAAGACAGGAGCCACTCCTTCCTTTGGCAGCTTCTCCTAAAGCCCATACAACGCTACAACTTATTCCCAGCTGTTGGTTCTTGCATTCACTCACTTCTAAAGAGTGTTTTGGACCCGATATGCCATCATTAAAAAATTAACACCCATTTCCAAATGACTCGTGGAAATACTGGGGGCACGAGCCCCAAGAAGCAACGACTCCTCGTTGACAGCTATTAAGCTACGGGTTACCCGTTTCAGAGCTGTAATTTCGAACCAGCGTGTTGCGCAATACTAACCCTGCACGAAATCAGATTTACAGGACAAAAATGACACTCCCTTTTTCCTCGCTCTTAGTTAAAAGTATTGCAAAAGAGGCATCATTCTGCTCCACACCGAACTGGCTTCACCCAGGTTAGCCCCCTTGCCTTTGTCTTTAAATGGTGGTGTTTTATCAGCCCTTTTCCAGTCCTCTGGAATTTAGCCAGCATTCAGAAAAGACTGAAATCAAAACGCAGCAGGCTAACAATCTCTTCAGCTGATTATTTTAGGATTCCTAAGTGCAAAGTACCTACAACTGCTGTTTTTAAGTGGTTTTGCTAGATGTCTCATATCCTCTCATTGCCGGTTGTCTGGAAAGCAGCTCGTCGTTCCCATCCGACAAAAGTGTGTCACTTAACTCCTTCCCAAATACACTTTATAAGGTGAACTTTATCTTTGTTTCCTTCTCTCCGTCATCTTCTGAAAACTTCTCTCTGCAGAACTGTTTTCCCCTCTAATCAGCATTGGCCTTTACCCCAAGTTACAATAACCAAATTGCCACGGCTTCTTCCCAAACACACTTTATAAGCTGAACTTTATCTTCCTTCCGTCATCTTCTGAAAACTTCTCTCTGCAGAACTGTTTTCCCCTCTAATCAGCATTGGCCTTTACCCCAAGTTACAATAACCAAATTGCCACGGCTTGATACCCGCGTAAATCTTCCGACTCACGTTTCCATCGCTCCCCAGATTTAGCTGCTTTACGGAATCCCCCAGGCTATTGAGCTGGCCCTGCGTGCCCGTATTAAATACAACCCAGCCAAGGCTAGCCATCCCCTGGCAACCCCTAAAAGTCAACAAAATGACCCGACAGCTTCTCCTCTTCCCAGGAGCTAATACCAACTTATTTTCCTTGGGGATTGACCAGAATACTAAAGATCCCCTTATCTTTCATTTAAGGCTTCGAGGACGGTCACGTTACCAGTCAAGTGCTTCTTTGGCACAAATAACTGTCTCTTTTCGAGGAGTTAAAAAGAGGTCAGTGCTGGAACAAAGCAAGTTTGATGTCTCGAGGTATTCCCTGCCAGCCAAGCTCTAGCTGCTCCTATTCCCACTTAACTGGCTGCCGAGCGCCAGCCCCAGGGAGCCCGTGCAAGGCAAAGCACTAGCATTCCAATCAGGGAAAAAAAGCAGGCTGTCCTCCTATCTCCGACAAGTGGGAAGCTCCCAGGTCATACAGTCTGGTTTTTCTGCACAGCAAGCAAACAGCTCCATCCAGGTAACCAGAATTCATCCCGTTTGGTGGTCACGTTCACCCTCCTCCTTGGCGTTCCTTCGTACTACGAGGCGAGGAGAGAGTTGTGGTGCTGTGGTCTGAGCACGGGACATACCAGTACTTTTTGCTTCCTGCTTGGCCAAGGTTTAAGCTTAGATGTCCTTGAAGCCTGGCAAGGCACCCTGCTCCCATCTCACCGCTCGCTGGAGACGTTTCATGCCAGAAGGCAAAAAGCTAAGTCATCGAATGCCACCGGGCAGCTGACCCTTTTTATGAGCAATGAAGCATCTTTTAAAACCGATAGTTTCAATTCCCTAAGAGGCCAAAAAAGAAGGATCTCGTAATAAAATTGCACAGCTAAAAGTTCTGAACATCAAAACGTCATTAAAGTACACTCAGAGCCCGAGATACACTGTTCTTTTTACAAAAGCTGTTTGGAACCCATTTACTCATAGCAACCCGTGTGGTGATTGTATAAAACCATGATTTTTTTTAAGAGCCGGAGCTTCTGTGTCCCTGCTGCTCGTTCCTTATTGAAGTCCTAATCCTGGTTCAGTCATAGCTGGTTACTATGGAAATGGTTAAATTGGAGCCCTCACAGCGTGACTTCCCATAAGAAACAAACACAAGGAAGAAAACTGCCTCTGACAACTAAACACCTGGGTTTATGTCCACGCACCCAAAAAATCAACCTCAAATTTCCAAAAGAAAAGGTATTTTTAATACTGTCTTTTTTTAATAACTGTTGTTTATATAATAAACAAGCACAAATATTTCTTCCCTTCAAATAACCCAAAATGTCTCCCCAGTGGCTGCGGTTTGCTTGTTTAAAACTACCTATTATCACCAGCTCAGAACCCGCGTGCGCCGCAAGCGCTGCTCTTCACCACTGAAGGCTGGAGAACATTTTTGGCAGCGAGTTGTTGTCCCGCGGTGAAACCAGTGACACAAATATTCCCTCGAGATCAGAACTACAAACTTCTTATGGAAGCAACTGTGTGAAAAACACACGGGTTTCAATTAGATGTGGAAAGGTTGAGGCACTTTTGAGTAGGAAGAAGAC
>NW_010271808.1:0-5116 GCF_000690775.1 Eurypyga helias
TTATAAGTGTTTCTGTTTATAATTTGGAGTTAATTTAAGAGTGTTAGATTCAGTGTTGTTCCTTATTAAGCTCATCACTACTTATTCAATAATTTATTGATATTTAACAAATACAATAGTGTCTTAATATATCTAATCTAAACCCCCATTTGATTATAAACTGAGCTGTGCAACATACAGCAGAGCAGTAGACTCTGCACTGTTAACAATGCTTTATTTAAACTCTGAATTTAAACAGTCAAGATGTGAAAATAACAATAGATAAGATCTTTATGAAAGGTTTACCAGGTTGTTCAGGGTGTTTAATATCCAGCTGGGTCTTGGAGACTTCCCAGCATGGAAGTGATGCAATCTCTGGACAACCTGTTCTATTGTTTCACTGTCATATGGTGAAAAGGTATTTTTCTTACCTAATTGACATGCCAGCAAAATAATCCAGTAAAATAAAAATGTACTTAAAATAGGTGCCCAGACAGTCTTAAGTATTGTTACCCCTATATAGAAATATCATTTAAAGAAATTAGGGCATTAAAAGCAAGAACAATGGAGGACTACAACCCTAAAAGAACTTGATAAAAAGTTTAAACTAAGAAAAAGCTTTAAGATTTTTAACCTGTTATGACTGCCACTGTTTGGCTTTCTTAATTAGAACTTTATATGCACTACTTGTAATCGTAGAGCCACAGAGCTTGTTGATAACATGGTCTATAAAGACCTAATTTATTTTCATGAAGACTGCTAAGAGGATGGGGAAAAAGTAATTAAGTATTATCTCTTTTTTTCCTAATAACCATAAACTTATTAAATGACTAATAGTCAAAGTGTGTGGATGCCACATCCATTTTAGCATCATTTAATCCTGAGCACTTAAAGAGAAAATGTCTGAGTTAACAAAAACCAAAGTTATTTACAGAACTGTGGTAGTCCACTGATACCTTAACTGCAGCCTATGAATGTAGTCTTTCTTTCAAATGGACTAGAGTTTCAGGTTCTTTTGAATTTTATGAATAAGGTAGACTGGTCTTTACAAGAAGCTGTCAAGAATTTTGTCTGAGTATTTTGTTCTGATACTGTCCTAAGAATATCCCACTTCCAATCACTGTGATTTGACTTCAGCAAAACCTTCTCAAATATTCTTCATTACTAAAAACCCATTTAATTTACATTTTTTGGAGACCAGCTGATCAAGAATTTTGCCGTTGCTTTTAAATTAAAGTATATACTTTATAAATTATACACTAAAGAACATGGCTAAACGTTAATCTCAGTTAAACAAGAACATTTCTAAACTAAAGAGAAACATATGAAAATAATGTCTATGTAAGTCTATATAAGCATCCTATAAGGTGTTAAAATACATATAAATGAGATAATTTTGCACCTAGAAGTTGTTAAAATGTGTATGGAGACCTACTTAGTCAATCATATGTTTATTTATACATTTGCATTATGATAATGGTGTAAAAAATGTGGTGTTTTTTTTGTTTTTTTTGTTTTTATGATTGGGTACACACACACTGCCATGAAAAAATTACCATAGTAGTTCACCCATCCTATTAGCATAATTATACCTTCTTTTCATTAACAAACAACAACATGTACAGGTCAGAAATCTGTTTTCATAAAGCTGCTGTTGATAGTGAACAAGTGAGATATTCAGGAGAAAACAGGACTTCTCCCAGAACGGATAAAAAGAAGATATGTCTAGGTTTTCCCCAAAGTAGACACAGAAAGCATTATTCTAAGGACAGTTTTAGAAAAATGTTAGACTTCTGAAGAAAATAAATATTTATGCCAAAACTTTTATTGAAAATTCATTGTCACCCTCTTTTGGGATCATCAATCAAAAGTAATCGAGTGTCTAAAGATATTTAGCGTTTTCATTTAAAGACTAAGTGATCTCCCAAATACATTTAAAGGTCATGAAAGTGGATCTTACCCCAGTCTTCTAACCATGCATATTTGGCACTACTTCCAAAGCCAGCATTTTTGTCTAAGATAGCCCCTTCCTTTGATATTAGGGAACTGCGTTGTAGATGTTTATCCATAGATAGTGGGGAGAAGAAAATTATCTCAGAAAATTATAGTATTTTTATAGTTTACCTGACATGCACTACGTAAATTTTCATGGAGAGTTCAAACTTTCATAGACACAGCACGTTAAACATTATCTTTCCTGGAGTTGCTATTGACTGCTTTGTTAAAGGGACAGGCGTATGCTTTGTTGTGAGCATACAAAGGCTGCCTCAGTAGTTCTTTGATGACCTCACTGTTAGATGTAATCGAAGGATGAAATAAGCCTTGTTAACATCATCTGACATCATGTGATGAGAGTGCATTCAGACAGACATAATACCTAAATCCCTAGCTACAGTTTTGAAATATGTCAGTAGCATTGCAGTCATGCCACACAAAATCCATTTATAGCTCAAAATTCATCCTTTTAAATGTGATGTAACTAATTGGAGTACCTTGATTAATTAGCATGGGTTTCATAAGACTTTCTCTTGGAATGTGTTTCACATTTTTTAAAAGAAATTAAAATTATACGTTTCTACAGGTTTAAAAAAAAATAATATATACCCAAGAGGTCTTTGGAAAAGATTTAATTTAATAAAAATTATCATTAAAATACATAATTAAAAACATTTTCTCCTAACCACAGGTTGGTAAAAGTAGTATCACAACAATTTTATACATAACCCTTATATGATGTACCAATATTAAGAAAATATTCTCTCAGACTTGGGAAGATATATACAGCGTGTTTGGAAAAGAAATAAAATAATTGTAAACATAAACTTCTTTTAGAGGAATTTCTAGATGACCATGGTCACGAAGTGCTAATGCAGGCCTGCGTGCACAACCCAGGCTATGTGAAGGACGATGTGCCCTTGAGCAGGTGAAAGAAGGAAGTGATGGATTGAGTAAAGAAGAAAAAGGGACTGTGGGGCAGGATGCCTAAACCACCAGGGGGAGGAGTGTTGCCGCGTGGCTGGAGCTCTGTAGCCAATAGGAGTAGGGATAGGGGGCATGGACAAAGCGATGTAACCAATCACTTAGAGTCTGATGGTGCATGGCACTTTGTAACTCAATAAATATCCAGACGCTGGAATAAAGTTAAAGCTTTGAGCATACCTCTGTGAGGACTCCTCATTGACTCTGCACCCAACCTCCCAGTACTGACTCACAACGACTTCTCATGTAAAGTTGATAAAGATGAAGATTATTTTCCTTTTCCCCAAAACTGTCAAATGTTAAACATTTATGCTTTTCCTTTTAACTGAAGTTAAACACATAAGTATATATTCCACCTATCTTCCTCCTTACTTTATTTCACCTTGGAGAAGAACAGTGTTAATAAACTGAAGCAAAAATTATAGAAGTTACAATTACATAGGAAAGCAATAAAGCTAGGAATACTATAAAGGCATATAATCATAACCATGGTTCTGTTCAATCGGAAAGAATGCTCTTAGGGCTGTTTACTTCCTACGTTTGCTTTGTAACATTACTGATATAATTATACCCTAAAGCTCTCTCAGATATTATCATGAAAGTATTTAATGGTGGTTATAAGATGATAGTTTTCCTAATTATTCTGATAGTGATTTTTCCTTAAAATTCACCTTGGAGCAAAACCTTGACTTGCCTAGTATTCAAAATAAAATAGATAGATTTTCTCAAGACAGTCAAAAAAAAACAAAAGGTCATCTAGGTTTAAAGAGAATTCTACAGTCTTTTCACAGAAATGTGGTATTAACCTGGTCCCTCCACTTCAGTAAGCTCGGTAACAACCATTTATTTCAGAAGAATCCTGGAGACCTCCAGTATCCCTCTCATGCACCAGGATCACCCAGTGATTTGATTGATAGACATTTCAGATAGACATAATTTTAGCACTGAACCTGCTGGCAGGACTCTTAAGATATTTGAATTTATTATTCACAGCAGTAACATCATGAATATTCTGCTATAGACTATATCCTCTAACTCCTTAACACAGACCTATTGATAGAGGTCTGAGAGAAATTTCCAGTACTTCAGAGAAAAAGAAAAAATATAGAATATGAGCTAAGAATAGTAAAACAGACATTTTACAATTTTTCTAGTCTTTAGTCCATTTCCAGCACAAAAGTGCATATGAACCAAAATTAATGCAAACTCAGCAGAAGTAATGTTAAACCTGTGTTCTCCTGCTCATAAAGTTCCACATAATTTGTCTTAATTGCCACAGCATTGCATTATTGATTCACTGCACTTTATTAACTTTAACTGATCCACGCGAACTTTGGTGCAATGATGGCCTTGAACACAGCTTGACTTTTTAATGAATTGATTTGAATGATGACTTCTGTTCCTATGCATGCCTCCGGCCTGTTACAAAACAAGTTTTATCACACTCTGACGGACAGCTTTATCCCTGACACAATATAAGAATCCTCCTCAGCCAATGCGCTTGTTCCTACATGTACTCTTTTATAACACAGATTTCTCACCACATCTCTCCACTCTTCGCGGAGTTAAACAGGTTTCTCCACATTTTCATATGCAGTAAACAGTAATTTAATCTGATGTCTACAACCACTGTGTACATTTTCATTTCAGAGATCCTTTCTCCTTATATAGTCTTCCCCACAATATATATGAAATTAGCTTTTTCTATAATATTTTGCCCCATAGAAGATAGATTATATGCCATAAATGTGGAATGTCTTCTACTCATTTTTGGGATCTGATACTTTCACCTTTATGTAACTTCCTTCACCACTGGTTATATATTCTTTCTCTTTGAACATAAAAACTGTGCTACTTGGCTCTTCCCAGCTCTGGCATCAGTGTGGTGGCCTGACCGTGTCTGGAGGCCAAGTGCCCACCGAAGCTGCTTTATCACTCCCCTCCTCAGCTGTGAAGAGGAGCGAAAATATAAGAAAAGGCTCATGGGTTAAGACAAGGATAGGGAGGGGTCACTCTCCAGTTACCATCACAGACAAAACAGACTAGAATTGGGGAAAAAAAATTAAATTTATTACCAATTAAATCTGAGTAGGATAATGAGAACAAATATCTTAAAATTTCCTTCCCCACACACCTTCTTTCTTCCTGGGCTCAACTT
>NW_010271809.1:0-233 GCF_000690775.1 Eurypyga helias
GCCCGGAGCCCATCAGCCCCGAGCTGGGCACCGGGGCTCTGCCCCCTGGGGACCACCCGAGCTGTCCCAGCAGCAGCCCAGAGCATCGCACAGTGCTCAGCAGCCCTTCTCCCGCTCTCCCAACGGCCCAGCACGGGGGAACGGCAGACACCCTGCACCCCCGCGCCCCGCTCTGGGAGGTGGTGTCCAAGCACTTCACCTTGGGAGCAGCAGAGCGAAAGGGGTGGGCGGGG
>NW_010271810.1:0-224 GCF_000690775.1 Eurypyga helias
GGCTGCTTCTCCTGTCTTTGCGGTGGCCGAAGGAGGAGGGGAGCTCGCGGGAGAACCCAGGTCTGCGCGCCTTGGGGTTTTCCTGCCCCTAAAACACCCCCGGGCGTCGGGAATGAGGTCGGGCAGGCCGCGTGCTTGGCTTTGGCATCCGTACCCGGCCCTCGCCTTGGGAGGGGGAGGCCGGGGTGTGCTACGAAGGTGCCTTTGGGTTGGCAGGGGGGTGG
>NW_010271810.1:236-1931 GCF_000690775.1 Eurypyga helias
GAACCCCGGTACCTCTCCGACCGGGACAGGAGCTGTTCTGACCCATTTCTCTCTCTCCCACCTCCTCTAGGATTACGGAAAAGAAGGTGGTGAAAATAACGTCGGAAATCTCGCAGATGGAGGTAAGGTTCCTTCTCTGCTTCCTCGCCGGCTTCGTTCGGGGTCTCTTTGGTGTCGTCCTGGGGCCGCGTCAGCCTTTCCATCGTCAACCGGCTCGAGTTCTCCTCGGCTTGACAGCAACGGCCGGTCACTGGCGTGACCTGGGAGAGTGGTGGGAGCATCCCTCGGGGCTCCGGCCCGGAGAGCGTTCCCCCCATCACCCCCCGACCTTCTCCGGACGAACCTTGAATCATCCCCTGTCACCCCCCCCGGTGCGGTTTCCCACATGGCAAACGCGTAAAGCTCGGCTGCGGGGTTCAGCGGGCCGGGGCGCATCCCTCGGGATTCGCGACCCCATCGCTTCAGGCGACGGCCAGGGAGGAGCCGAGAGAGCGTCTCCTCGTTATCTCTAACTCCATCACTTATCTGCTGGGCCTATTTAAACCAAACACCCTTAGAAGCTGCCGAGCCCTCTGGGAGAGCTCGGCACAGCTCCCAGTTTCAGGAATCCGACCGAATCCCTAATCCCTCCCCCCCGCCGCCGCCTCCTCCTCCTCCTTATTATTTTTCTCATGTTCCATAAGAAAGAAATCCCTGTGAAAACATGATTCCTGTCTCCCTGCTGTTTGCTGCTGCTTTAGGGTTTTAATCTTCTGTTGGGGACAAGGAATCATTTCCACAGCAACCGGCCGGGATGGCGCAAGCAGAGGATTATGACCTCAGGGCGGGAGTAATGAGGAGAAGCACGAGGGCCTGGCGTGAGCCCGGAGGAGACGTCCCCCGCGACTGGGGGCTGCTCGGAGAGCTCCTTAAGGGAACTCGCCGAAGCGGCGCTCTTGTCCCTTTGCTTTTTCCCAAATTCTAACGATGCTCTTCCCAGGAGTTCCACCCTTTTTTTTATTTTTTTTTTTTTTCCCCCATGGATTGTGTAGGGTTAGGCCTGAGCGAAGTTGTAGGTGGTTTTGGGAAAGGCACAGATTTTCCCCTGCGGAGCGCTGGAGGCTATTAGAGTTCCAAAAGCGTGGAGATGAATCCGACGGGATGAATCCAAGCATGAGCGCTGCCCAGAATCCAGCTGCTGGTTCTGGGTTACCCCAGCCTGGGAGGGGGCGAGGGAGCCAGACCTCCCCTCTGTAAGGGTCCCCTCGGGGTTTGGGGGGACACAGGGTTCGCTCACATCCGGCATGGCTTTTCCATAGCCGAGAATCCTTCCAGCAACTGCCTCTTCGGGAGTTTCTTTTGGATATCCTTCAGGGTGAGGAAATAGGCTTTATCCCAAGGGATAGTTTTCTGCCTTTGCCATTCCTCCTCAGCGGAGAAGAGTTCCTCAAGTCTGAGGCTGTTGGGAGCCATCCTGATCCGGCTTTTCCAACCTTGACGTGTTGATGGGGATGCTTAGGACGCTCCTCCTGCACGTGTGGCCGAAGGCCGTGTTTCCATTAAACCCACGGCCATTTCTCTAACCCCCAACCCACCCAAAGCGTCTGTGGGGCCCTTGCGGCACACCGCCGACGTGAAGTCCTTACTTCCTGGAAGATTTTTGCGGGAGTTTCGCGCTCGTGGGCGCCGACCCTCGCGCTTCCGATGTCTCTGAGC
>NW_010271810.1:2006-2733 GCF_000690775.1 Eurypyga helias
TCTCTGTAGCTGAATTTCCTCTTGTCCTGCCGATGCCAAACCCTGGAACCAACCGCCTGAATAGCGTCGGCCTCTTGTGAAAGGCCTCGTGCCAAATCCATACGTTCCCTAAAAACACACACACACTGCCATCCCTTTTCCTGGCATATTTTGCTTTGGAGTAGGGGGTAGAAAAGGCAGTCTGGGTCTGGTTTGCCTCTCCTTGCAAATCGGACGAAGCCCGTGGTGCCCACCCCTCACCTCCTGCCTCGGGGAGGGCAGTCGGAGCCACTGCCTTTGGAATCCCGGCCAGGCACGCTGCTCCGTTCCCTCCAGCGTGACTCTGGCGTGACTCTGGCGTGACGGCTTCCCGGGATGAGGTTCGTGTGGCTCCCACTGGATGAGGTTCGCGTGGCTCCCACTGGCACGCCAGCCTAAGAGTCTCCCATCTCCATCAACTCCCTGCTCCGTTGTCTTTTGCCCAGCTCCTTTCCCAGGAATGCTCCCCGAGCAGCGTGTGTGTGTGTGTGTCCGGCATTTTTGTGCCTCTTTCCGCCTTTCCCGACACCTCGGAAGCTTGGCTCTTCCTCACTTGGATCCTTTCTCTCTCCTCCAGCGAATGCAGAAGAGAGCCGAGCGCTTCAACGTGCCGGTGAGCCTGGAGAGCAAGAAGGCGGCGCGGGCGGCTCGGTGAGTGCGCTCGGAGCCTCCTCCCTTGGGAGGAGACCTCCCCGGACACATCGGCTGG
>NW_010271810.1:2744-3641 GCF_000690775.1 Eurypyga helias
GCGGCTCCGTGCTGTGCCAGGGCGGCCGGACAACAGCGCTGGGGGGGCTGGAAAAGGAGGTGGGGGACCCCCAGCTTGCGGATGGGTTTCCTGGGAGGGTGGGGGGTTTGGATGATGCTCCCTGTGGGGCGGGAGACCCTCCCCATGTCAAACTGGGGGTGTGTCTGGTCGTGGGGCGCTTGACGTGTCCCTTACTGGGGGTTTGGGCTGGAATACCGGCGTCGTTTCCGGCTGTTATCCTGGAAAGAGGGAGCGGTGACAGGGATAACGGGTTAACTGCTGGTGATCCGACGAGCTTTCCGAGGTTGGTTTCACGAAGCAACTGGAAGTTGGGGGTGGAAATTGCCGGGCGGTGGTGTAAGTGCGGGAGTCGCTGCCGGCGAACGGCAGCCGCCTTCTGGTTATCCTCTATCCTCGCCCCCAGAGCGGTTTGGTTCGGGTGCGGCCGTGGAAAGCGCTGGAAGGGAAATTCCCGGGGCGGGACCTGGCGCGTGGGCTGCTGGCTGACCGCTTCCTCCGCCCCCCGTCGCTGACCCTGCTCCGTTTGCCTTCTGCAGGTTCGGTTTGGCCACGGGCTCTGCCAAAGGTGAGGAGACGAAGGAGAATCCATCCCCGGAATGAGCTTTGCTGTATTCAATTATTCCCAAGGAAAAAGCCCAAGTCACCGGTGGAACTGCTGGGATTTTTGCTTCTCTCCCTTTCCCTGACCACCCCCGGGTGCTCCGAGCGGGAATTGTAGGATTGGGAAGAGAAGGAGACGTGTTGTTCCCTTTTGATAGCTCCCTTTTCCCAGCGCCTCTCCCTCCTGAGGGCCGGGTTTTCCCATCCTCAAGCCCAACAGCCTTCAGCTCCGTAAACCGGGTCGCGCTGCCGGAGGCGGCTCGGCGAGGGGGGGTG
>NW_010271810.1:3722-4280 GCF_000690775.1 Eurypyga helias
GGTTGTAAAATAACCAAATGGGGAGACTGGTTCGAGCAGAGATGGGAACTGGGAAAAAAACTGGGATGGGGTAGCCGGGAGGGCTGCTGCGGGCAGGCTCCGGCTCCTCCTTTCCGGTAACGTCGCTCCGGATGTTTGTTCTCTAACGGGGTTCTTTTTGCCCCCTCGTTTCAGGCCTCTCTGCGGACGGCAAACCCACGGTAAGGAACGCCGCTGGCTCTAGCGTTGCCGCTGGTAACGCCCGTTGGGCTTCGTGGGAAGAGGTTCCCGCGTCAAACCGGAACGGCCCTGGGGTGCAAGGGAACCCCCCGGATGTCCTTCCGGCACTGAAGTCGCTGGGTTCCCATCCCTTCGTAGCATCCTGGTGCTTCGCACGCCCTCAGTGAGCTGATTTTTTTTTTTTAGGCAGACGGTGCCGGGAACCAAGTCGGATCTTGGTTTCGTGTCCCCAGTGTTCATTCCTTGTGGGAATTGCTTGTGCTTCAGGAACGGAAAAGACCTGGAGCGAATGACTCTGCTTTTTGGCTGATGCTGCCGTGCCCCTCCGACTCCCAGGTC
>NW_010271810.1:4312-5791 GCF_000690775.1 Eurypyga helias
GGAGCGGGACGGAGTTAAGCCAAGGCCTGTCGCCAGGCGTTGTCCCAGGTTTCTCCGGCACCAGGGGCCTGAAGCATCTTCCGTGGGCATCTGCGAGGCCGAAAGCGCTGGGGTTTCCCCTGCTGTAGGCGCCTCATCCCGGGGAGGTTCCTTAGGGATAAGAGCCATATCGGTGGGCGACGCGTTGGGCTGGCGACCGGGTTAGGCGCGACGCGAGGGTTTTGGGAGGATGAGGGTGCGGCAAACCCGCGGCAACTGAGGAGCAGTGACAGTTTTTAGGGAAATACGGACAAGTTTGGCAAAGAGGCGGTTGATTTTCTGGATTTGGTCACCAAACCGCATAGGAAAGGCTCTGGGTGTGGCCTGAAACAGCCGCTCGGGAAGGGGAATGAGGCCTGGAATGTTCATCCGGGAGCAGCCTGGCCTTGCGACTGTTGGCACCGGCAGGGGGGGGGGCGCCACGTCGGTGCCCCGTGCCCGGAGGAACGTTCCCTGGGGCGATCGTTGAGCATGAATCCATTCCGGGAGGCGACAGTGTCCCCGTCCCCGGGCCTGGGTGTCACCGTACCCGCGCCTCGAGCGATGGCGATTGAGTAAATGAAACTGTTTCCTGTGTCTTTCCAGGTAAACATGGATAAACTGAAGGAACGGGCTCAAAGATTTGGGTTGAACGTCTCCTCGCTCTCCAAGAAGGTAAGTTGCCTCCGCCTCAAAGACGCTGTGCTCCTCGGGATGAACCCGGTGCTCCGGCTGGGAGCCGTGCCCGCTCCATTGTGTTCCGCTCTTTGGTATTAATCATGGAATCATGGAATGGTTTGGGTGGGAAGGGACCTTAAAGATCATCCAGTTCCAGCCCCCAGCCATGGGCAGGGACACCTTCCATAGCCCAGGCTGCTCAAGGCCTCATCCAGACCACGTTCGGACAGTGACGCGGGCCCCGGGGCGGCCCCGTCAAGGCCGACTCCCCCGTCTTTCCCTTCCTGTCAGTGCCGCCTGACTTGTCACGGGTTGGGGAGTTACCGGCTGCTGAACGGAGGTGGTGAATTTTGAGATTGTTTGTCCCAGTTTTAATGGGAAGAGTTGCCCTTTAGCCACGTGATGGTTTTTCCGGGGTCTGTCAGACCGCGGTAACGAGCTCTCCGAAGAGGAGATGTCCACAGCTCCCAACTCTTGGAAGAACAAATGAGATGAGCTTTGTAAGGGGATGGATTTGGTCTTCAAGGCTTTTTCCCATGGGACAGATATCCATGAGCTTCCGAGCGTAGCCCCTGTTCCGCTCCTTGTCAGCGCAACGTTCCGGCACTGGACCCGACTCGGGGGGTGTGTGGCTGGGGCAGGAGCTGGAAGAGGGGGCGGCCCAGAGGTAGCCGTGTGCTGGGGAAGGGCGTGCTTCCCGCTGCCACGATCCCTTCCCTAAATGGGGGAGAATGGAAGAAAGGAGGGAAATACCTGCTCTGAGGTGAATGGAGCATTCCCAAA
>NW_010271811.1:0-553 GCF_000690775.1 Eurypyga helias
CGCGCGGGGGGGGTGTGTGTGCGCTGTCTCAGTAACGCGGGTGTGAGCCTGGGCGGGTGTGCAAGGGGTTGCACGTGGGTCTGCGCGCGTGCAAGGGGTGGCCAGCCGCATGTGTGAGCGTGCAAGGGGCTGCAGCATGGGGTTGGGGTGAGTGTGCAAGGCGGTGCACACATGGCCGGGGGCGTGTGCAAGGGACGGTATGTGCAAGGGGTTTCCTGCATGGGCTTGGGTTGCATGCATGGCTTTGTGTGTGAGTGTGCAAGAGGTTGCATGCATGGCTTTGTGTGTGAGTGTGCAAGGGGTTGCATGCATGGCTTTGTGTGTGAGCGTGCAAGGGGTTGCATGCATGGCTTTGTGTGTGAGCGTGCAAGGGGTTTCATGCATGGCTTTGTGTGTGAGTGTGCAAGGGGCTGCAGTATGGGGTTGGGGGTGAGTGTGCAAGGGGGTGCACGCACGGCTGGGTGCATGTGCAAGGGATGGCATGTGCAAGGGGGTGCGTCATGGGTTTGTGAGTAAGTGTGCACGGGATGCACGCATGGCCGTGTGCGTGTGC
>NW_010271812.1:0-1488 GCF_000690775.1 Eurypyga helias
GATGATCTCTAGAGGTCTGTTCCAAACCCTAACAATATGTTATTCCGTGAATTCTGAAATAAGGCAAAGAAAACGGGGAAAAAAATGCTACCGTGACCCTCTTGTGAGGTGTACCAGAAAGCTGGGGGGGGGTACTTTTTACAAGAATCTGTAGTGACAAGACAAAGGGTAATGGGTTTAAATTGAAAGTGGGTAGATTGAGATTGGATATCAGGAAGAAATTCTTCATGGAGAGGGTAGTGAGGCACTGGAACAGGTTGCCCAGAGAAGCTGTGGATGCCCCATCCCTGGAAATGTTCAGGGCCAGGCTGGATGAGGCTTTGAGCAACCTGGTCTAGTGCAAGGTGTCCCTGCCGATGGCAGGGGGGTTGGAACTAGATGGTCTTTAAGGTCCCTTTAAACCAAAACCTTTCTATGATTCTGTGATTCTATGAGTTAACAAGAACAAAAAAAAATACTAAGGACCACAGAACAAGCCTACAGAGAAAACATTTACAAATACTTGAATCTTGATTTTTCTTTCATAACTTATTTTCTTTCAGTTATTACTTACACCATGTGGCAGATCCATGAGAAATCATGTGATTTAAATACCGTGGCTAAATTATAACTGAGGTATAGCGCAGAAGTAATAATAATAAAAAAATGCTCAAGGACAATATAAGTTCAGAAGTAACTCATTTGGTATGTTATCAGAGAAGCTAAAATTAGTAGGAAGCTAATAAACTAAGAAAAGAAAAATATACATTAATTATCAGGGAAGACATTTTTCCAAGCATTAAATATTTTCCAATATGGAATATTCAGTACCTACTGGGAAGTTAAAAATGATATTTCTTTGAAACATTTACACTTTCCTGGGAAGAGGTGTAAAACAACATAAATAATGCTACAGTCATGGGTTATTCCATCAAAAAAACCAAGAAATTGAATACTTATTTATTCTAGTGAACTTGAACATGATATTCTGAATGCTGCAGACACCAGGAAGAAATCTGGAAGATATTTTTAACATGTGCTAAATATATAAGCATATTCTGAAATACTGCTTAATATTAATAGGTGAGGATCAACACCAGAAAATCCCAGAGAAAGCTAATATAGTTTTAATCACCATTACTTTTGTAATGGGTACTAATTAGTCTTTGAAGTGGTCGATTTTTTGTTAGCAAAGCCATCTGTATCCCATTAAATACCATTTCACTGTAACCCATAAAAGCCCACAGATTTTGTTCTGACCTGGCAGTCTGGAGCTGTCTATCTCTGGTTTTGGCTGAGCTGATTTTACCTTGGTTTAGATACAGCAACAATTTTCTAGCAGTTAGGTTACTATTTCCCGATTTTTTTTTTTTTTTTTTAATTGTGAAGATCACACCCCATAAAACTATAAAAAACTTCTGTAGTGAAAAAATAACACACATCATCCTAGGGAAACATAATTATATTGATGTTAATCAATATCAGGGAAACCTATTATGTAACTTCAGC
>NW_010271812.1:1500-2765 GCF_000690775.1 Eurypyga helias
AAATGGTTGACCCAAACGTAAAAGAGAAATAAACTGAGATCAAGCCAACTAATCTATGTTGTAAGACTATATTTTAAAAAAAATATGAGTGGAATCAAGACTGTGTAGGAAGATTTTCTCCTCAGTGTCATGCTCTTTTGAATGGAAACTCAAGATGCTGATGAGCTGTTATAAGTACATTTATGAGGAAGACTGAAGCTGTCAAACTTTGGATGCAGTGAAAAATTGGAAGAGTGAACATTATATCAAAGAAAGGATAGGTACTTGGAAGTTTCTGTGTATCAGTCTTTACTTACTATCAATTACAATTGTTTACCATTGCAAGTGAACAAATAATAATACCTGTATCTATATTATGATTAGAATGTTAAAAATTTAAATAGACCAGGGGAATATCAGGGGACCAGGGACATCAAAGCCAATAAGAAGGGCTTTTATAGGTACATGGGGGGTAAAAAGAAGATCAGGAAGAATGTGAGCCCTCTGTGGAAGTAAATGGGAGAGCTGGTTTCCCAGGATATGGAGAAGGCCGAGGTATTCAATGCTTTTTTGCCTCTGCCTTCAATCTGAAGGGCACAAGTCATACCCGCAGAGTCATGGAAGACAAGGGAAGGGACTGGGAGAATGAACCTATGGTCAGTGAGGATTAGGTTTGGGAGCACCTGAGGAACCTGAAGGTGCACAAGTCCCTGGAACCCAATGGAATACGTCAGCGGGTCCTGAAAGAACTGGAAGATGGGATTGCAAAACCTCTATCCATCATATTTGAAAAGTTGTGGTGGTCTGGTGAGGTTCCCGCTGACTGGAAAAGAGGAAAAATAACCCTCATCTTTAAAAAGGAAAAAATGAGGAACCAGGAAACGACAGGCCAGTCAGTCTCACCTCTGTGCCTGGAAAGATCATGGAGCAGATCCTCCTGGAAACCATGCTAAGGCACATGGAGAATGAGGAGGTGATTGGTGACAGCCAACACAGCTTAACCAAGGGCAGATCGTGCCTGGCGAACATGGTGGCCTTCTACGATGGGGTCACGACATTGGTGGACAGAGCATGGGCAACCGATGTCATCTACCTGGACTTGTGCAAAGCCCGCAATTCTGTCCTGCATGACATCCTTGTCTCAAAACTGGAGAGATACGGATTTGACAGGTGGACCGCTCGGTCAATAAAGAACTGGCTGGATGGCCGCACTCAGAGAGTGATAATCAATGGCTCAACATCCGAGTGCAGATCGGTGACAAGCGGTGCTCCTCAGGGGTCAGTGT
>NW_010271813.1:0-305 GCF_000690775.1 Eurypyga helias
AGCGCGGGGGGCGGTTGCCCGGGCCACGCGGGGGGGGGCTGTGCCGGTGGTTGGCACGGGATGGGAAGGGGCTACGGCCCCCCTGAGCCCCTCACGCTCCCATGGAAACATAGCCAAGCCCTGCTCCAGGGAGACGCTCTGCGCTGGAAAAAATGCTGGAAAACGCCAAATGAGCCAATTCCCAGCCCTCGCGGGTGGCCGGGGGGAGCTGGGGGGTGCTGGCCTCATATTCCCCCCCGGCTGTGGGGACACCCGGCAACCTCCATCCTGGGGCAGCCCCACAGGACCAGGCGGCCCCTGTGGGC
>NW_010271813.1:328-563 GCF_000690775.1 Eurypyga helias
GCTGGGATTGTTAGGGAATTCATGGGGAGCGGGATGGAATTCCTGCCAAGGCTCCCAGCAGCATCCCCAGCCAAACCATGGCCCCGTCACTCCTAGCGAGGCTGGGGGCTGTGCCGATGAGGGTGGCCATGATGGAGCCCTCCAGCTCGACATCTGCGGCATGGCGACAGCGGGACAGCAGGGATGGACGGATGGGCGGATGGACATTCCCAAGCAGGAACATGGGCTGGGAGCA
>NW_010271814.1:0-18851 GCF_000690775.1 Eurypyga helias
GAAACAAAACAAAACCAAACAGTTCCTACAAATCAAAGCTTTTTCCCACCTTAACTAAACCCAGTTTCAAGAGAGTCTGCATTGTGCCCTAAATGTTAGCAGCTTTAGGCTATCCTAAGTCTTAAAAGCAATAGCCATATCACTTTCAGTCAGTCATTATGGATGAGATGTAAACAGTTTATGCTGGTGAATTAATACCTATAATATATGATAAATGGCTATATTTAACACTTGCAGGGGTGTTATGAACCTGCAGTATTGTTTCATGAAATAAACAGTGCTTGCAAGAAATACGTAATAGAGATTTTTGGTCTTTGTGTGCAGAATCTAAGAGTTGGGGGTGGGCTTTTTATGCCTATTATCTATTCTTCAGAGAATTATTTCGTTGCTAGAAACAGATGGTGATTTTTGAGCCCACTGCTATTTTGGTGTACTTACAAAAAAAAAAAAAGTCCTAAAAATAGACCCAAGTTACCATATCCAGCAAAAATATGTTGTCAGCTCTTTACTCTGCTGGGCTGAAAACAAATCTGTCAGCAGTTTCTTTGGGTTAAAGTATCTGAACACTTGTGTGGTAGTTTTTTGGGGTTTTTTTTGGGGGGGGGTGGGGGGGTGGTGTTTGGTTTTTTTTTTAAGAAAGTATTTTAAGTGGTTTTGTAACAGAGTCCATTTAAAGCTTTAAGTATCAACAAATTACCATCTGTTGTTATAAAGACACTTTATCAAATTGATGAGACCTGTACGCCGGTTAATGTTGTGGATCAACTGCATGAATTAGACTTTAAAGTCTGAATGAGTCTGAAATCAACATCTTCAGCTCTGCTGGAACAGGCATTAAAATCCAGCCCATTTTCTGTAATTATGAAAATGAAAATGAGAGTGAGAGCTATTCATGTGGAAAAAAAGCACTGGTAATGCATCTTAGTCAAACAGGGGTTTTATGTTTGGTTTAAAATAATTTCTTGGATTAAAAGTGTGGTTTGACAGAGTTACTGAATGAGAAAGGAAGAAGTCTTTTGGATTCCCTGTGTGCCTACAGGTGATTGACATAATAACAGGCTGACAGTACAGTATTTTCCAAAGTATTTTCAGTATTAGCTCACTTTGGTGTGACTGTTGGCATAAGGACTAAATGTAAGGGCTTTCAAGTAAAAGAAAGTGGTATTTTTTACCTCTGCAGCTCATGGACATATCCTAAACGATGGATGCAGAAAGCGGAACCAAAACCAGATCTCTAAGGTAGGGATTTCATTTTAATGATCTCAGCGCAATATATGTTGTGTGAGAGCATTTGTGTTTCTGAGGTACAGCTGCTTGGGGTCAAATCCTGTGAAGTACTGAAGAATCCTTATTGCTGGTTGGTGCTGTGCAAGATCAGTAATTCCCCAAACCAAGACTTCATTTTACGAATTTAAGTGGAGGGAATACCCACTTCCTCTCTGGAGGTGCCCAGATAGATTTACGTTTGCTTAAATGTAGGCTGAAGTTTGGCTGCTGCCACATCCACCCCTTTCCATTGACTCCAGGAAACTTAGGCTCTGCAGTCTGGTCTTTCAATTCACACGTGAGTTACAGGCTTACAGCAATCAGCGTGGCACTTCTTATCAGAAAGTTCAGCATATGCTCCAGAGCAGACCTTCCTTCAAACCCCCTGAACTTGACTTACAATGCTCAGCTTTGAAAAGTGTCTCTATAAATACACTGTCAGTAGTGTTGGCAACGAGGTACAGTCAGTTGTGCTTGAAACCAAATTGACTGAAGTACGCCTGGTGACGAGCTCTAGAGCATGCAAGCTGTCACGTAAAGGAAAGGTAGGAGAGGAAACTCAGATGCATCTTCTGTTGTGTGTACTGAAGAGAACACTTTTCCTGTGTGCCAAAGACCCTGAACTCTGTGCCTCGACCTGCAGCTTTAGCTCTCAGATCCACCTCATGATAACCAGCACTGAGAGTACAGCGTCGCACGAGATACTTCCTGCAGGAGCCTCGTGTTGTCTGCCAGTCTACAAGCCTCATGCAGTCTACCTGTCTACAAGGACAGGTAGATTTTTATGTGCGTAATGTGGGTAAAGTGTGCCAGGGTGATGCAAGTGCTGTAGGTTACAGACCATTTCAAGGAATGGTCTTACCTGGTGTGGTATACGTACAGATACGGTGCAGTCCGTTTGTTGTTCCGTGTTTCAAATGTATCACCCTGCACTGATCAGTGCCAGCCACGTCCCTATGTTTGTTCATGCAGCGGAACCACGCTGTCACCTGTCACAGGTCTGGCCCTGCAGAGGACTCCAGGGTGGGGGAGGACAGACTGAGGTGGAAGGAAAAAAGGAAACCATATAGAAACAGTCTAATTTCTGAAAGCATTTGAAGTTTTAAGAGTGGTGAACTAATAGAATGTTATTTGAAGAAAACCTCTCTCCTCTTGTACTTTTAGCCATGCACAAGCTTGACTTTTTTGGACTACAATTCCAATTATCCCGGTAGTCTAAGTGAGACTGATTCTGAACCTTCTTGTCATCTTCCTTACCCCCAAACACTGATCTTTCTGTTGTCTTTTTCCTGCAATAACAGATTACTTCCCTTCTCACACCAACTTTTTGTTGAGTATTAAAAGCCTACCTTTCCTACATAGTTTAGCTGTCCCACAACCCTGAGATGAAAGAATCTGTGGGACGATGGAAAGTGTGAAAGAATGCCTGCTGCTGCCAGGACAGGCATGTGATTTACCATGAGGCCTGTGCTGAACTCCACTGATGGTTAACTTCTCTGGGCACAACCACATGGTCCGCGGTGATTTTGAGATAAACTTTTGGTTATGCAAAGTCAGCCACTGTCTTTGTTGAAATTAAAGAAAGAGGAAGATGAAGTGAGAAACTGTTTTTCATGCGAATCTTATGTCATTCACATTACCTTAACCCAATGATGACCTTAAAGGAGAAGAAGGAAAAAAGTCACTAACAAATAAATTCTTATGTTCTTGGCAGTAGGACTTGCTTTGCAAACACAAGCGTTTGGCAGTTTGCTACATTTTCCTCACCAAAACTAAATTGAAAGCTGAGGAATAGAATCAGAATCAAAGTTGAGGATATTAAGTTGCACTGACCCAAACACACACTAGCTGAAGTCAGCAGCATTTACATGTCTCGGCAGAAGAGAAGGCATGAGATCAGATCTACCTCCCTAAAAAGAGGTACAAATTTTCTTTTTTAAGGTTTACAGTGGGGTCTTCATTTGAAGGGAGCAGGAAATGAGCAGAAATGAAGCTACACGTACCTTATTGTACCTAATATTTTTTGTAAAAGGGTGTAGGCAGATGATGCGTATGTCGTTTTGTTCGTGTGTGTATGCACATGTGTATATACATGCACAGAGATGTGTAGGTGCTTTTCAACAGCTTCAAGCCTCCAGCATGTGTCAGTATCTCCAGGTGCATGTAAGCCAGCTGAACCCTACAGCCTTAATTGCATAACACAGACGTATTACAAAATATTACCACACCAAGATCGTTTACATTATTTCATAACAAAAAGAAATAGTATTACAGAACATTTTTACCCTTAAGGGAAAATTACTAATTATTTAAAGCACTGTCTGTGTGTGTGTTTGTATATGGTGTGTAAGGGTATATGAGCCTCATTATGGAAAAATGTAGGGGTGGATTAAAGCAGGATCCGTGGGATACAGCCCCAAGGTCAAAGGAGTTTCAACAGACAAGAATGTTAGCAGCTAAGCATAAAATGCCAGCATGGTTGATTATAATGAGCTTATTGGGGTGATATGGACCACTTAACTTGAGGGGAATGCGGCTCTTCTGAAGGGGAAGCAGCTGTGTGGAAGACTGTCATAGGGCTGGTCAGAGGACAGGGCGCATCCAGCATCCAGCTTTGGTAGGTAGCAGATATTTGGGTCTTCAAGTGGAATCCAGACACTGGCATTAAACTTCTGCATTCTCTAGACAGCAAGTGGATTGCTGACTTCTGAGACAAATTGAGTTATCCATCTCCTCTGTTCAAATCCACATTTGTTCTTGTGCGAGGCAATAGTACGATTGCTGGGCTACTGCCTGCACCCTTCTGTGTGTGATATTTTTCGGTGTGCAAGTTTTGTTTTGTTACGTTTCGTTTCATTTTGTTTTTCATGACTAGTAAGAAAAAGACCTGGGTTCTTCATAAGATTTGGTCATCTGGTGACCAAAATGAAGGTCTCTCCACCCTTGGGTGGGTGCCACAGTTTCCTGCCTGTGGAGACTCACTGTATGCATTTATGCATACCCTGCATGCATGTCATTGATTTGCTGGTCAGCAGTCCAATTCAAGCACATTTGAAGATTAACCCCTCTAGGCTGAGGCACCCTGGATGCTTTCCTGTGAAATAGAATCATAGAATCATAGAATGCTTAGGGTTGGAAGGGGTCTTAAAGACCATCTAGTTCCAACCCCCTGCCATGGGCAGGGACACCTTGCACTAGACCAGGTTGCTCAAAGCCACATCCAGCCTGGCCTTGAAGACATCCAGGGATGGGGCATCCACAACATCTCTGGGCAACCTGTTCCAGTGCCTCACCACCCTCTCTGTGAAGAACTTCTTCCTGATGTCTAATCTAAACCTCCCTGATTTCAATTTATACCCATTACCCCTTGTCCTATCACTACAGACCCTTGTAAAAAGTCCTCTCCCAGCACCCTTGTAGGCCCCCTTCAGATACTGGAAAGCTGCAATGAGGTCTCCTCGGAGCCTCCTCTTCTCCAGGCTGAACAAGCCCAATTCTCACAGCCTTTCGTCATAGGAGAGGTGCTCCAGCCCTCTGATCATCTTCGTGGCCTCCTCTGGACTCGCTCCAAGTGGTCAATATCCTTCTGATATTGAGGGCTCCACAGTTGGACGCAGCACTCCAGGTGGGGTCTCACCAGAGCAGAGTAGAGGAAAAGAGGTGGTGACTTGTGATTGTCCCACATCCAGGGTAAAACCCGTATCAGCTCAGGCTGTGCTGGAAAAGAAAGTGATGGCTATTGACCATCTGTCTGACCCAGTGAGTGAAGTAGGTGTACACTGACGTACATGTGTTAGACTTAGCCCCTTGAAGGGTAGATTTCAGAAGACTAACACCTGCTTTCTGTGCTATAAGCCTTGTACCTTGTGCTGGTTTTGGCTGGGATAGGGTTAATTTTCTTCATAGTAGCTGTGTGATGTTTTGGATTTGTCCTGAAAACAGTGTTGGTGATACAGAGATGTTTTAGTTACTGCTGAGCAGTCATTGCACAGAGTCAAGGCCTTTTCTGCCCCTCACCCCACCCCACCAGTGAGTAGGCTGAGGATGCACGAGAGTTTAGGAGAGTACACATCTGGGACAGCTGACCCCAACTGACCAGGGCGATATCCCATACCATGTGGTGTCATGCTCAGCATATAAAGGTGGGGAAGGAAGAATTAAAGGGGGGACATTTGGAGTGATAGGGTTTGTCCCAAGTAACTGTTACACATGATGGAGCCGTGCTTTCCTGGAGATAGCTGAACTTCTGCCTGCCCATGGGAAGCGGGGAATGGATTCCTTGTTTTACTCTGCTTTTGTGCGTGGCTTTTGCTTTACCTATTAAGCTGTCTTTATCTCAACCCATGAGTTTTCTAACTTTTGCCCTTACGGTTCTCCCCCCCTCCCCCCCCAGTGGTGGAGTGAGCAAGCGGCTGTGTGGTGCTTGGTTGCTGGCTGGGGTTAAACCTTGGAAGGCCTGGGCCTGAATGAGGTGTCTAATCAGCTAGACCAAGAGAGTTTTATGTTACTCTGGAGTTCAGTATCCAACACAATCCTATAAGTGTTCAGATGCCTTCACAGACGAGGACTGAGTGTTTTTTTGTTCTGAGGATTATAATGTGGGTGCATAGGTTTTTTTCCTCATACTCTGAGAGTCAGAATTTGCTTGAGTTTAGGATTTGCAAAATACCGGCTTTGATGCATACTTAGGCCTAATTCTTTTACGAGCAGGACTTACTCTCAGTATCCTAATGAGTGATGAAATGTAAGATATAAAAGGCAGCCTGCGAAATGCATGGAACTCCACTAAAAGATGATGATGTCTGGTCTCACAGTGGGAGATGTAGCACATTGTGACAATAGGCCATCAAGACTTTTCAGTTAAAACTACATCTGGTGTGAAATATAGATTTTTAAAGTGCATTTTAAGGACTTTTTACTCATTTCTCCAGAATTCTAGATTAATACAGTGAAACTGAAAAAAAAAGAAAATCCTGACAAGTGGTACCTGGGACCACACCACCTTCTTTCCCTTCTCCTGGAGCACCATCCAGAGGAGGAATGTTCTCAGAGGGCAGAGTAGGCTCCAGGTGGTGGATGAGGGGAGGCTGTCCACAATCTCTTTCTCATGATTCCACTAAATTCTCACCTGCTGAGCTGAAATGGTGGTGTTAGCTTGGTGGAGTGGAAACTTCAGTATTAGTTGGAGGAATTCCCCTCTCAGGACAGGAAATCCCTTCTTGGGCAGGTGTAGGAAGGGTGCTTGGGAACAAATGTGTGCTCAGCTGCCATCTTTCTCCTCCAGCTGAACCGTGTTGTGAAAGAGGTCTGTGGTACGTAGATGTGGCCTCGAGCTTAGCAAGTGGCACTGGCAGTCTGGATACACAAGATGCTTCTGTGTGCTGTTGTGTTGCATATGCAAATAAGGCTAATACTTCATCCCAGAGGGATGACAGGACTTTGCAAAGAAGGCTAATACGTCACCCCAGAGGGATAACAGGACTTAACTCCCATGTGTCCTTTTGAGGCTTTCTAATGCAAAGGAAAGCATCAAATACCGCTTTTGCAGGGCAGTGCTGGAAAATAGCCTGTGTTTGTGCTCGTTTACCTGTTTCCACATAACACAGGCTTCTTGTGAAATACATCAGAAGATATGTTATTATAGAAGTGCACAACTGAAATTTCTCCATAATTTTGACAGTCTTAAATTGTGTGGCAGCTAACACTATCCAAATATTTTCTGTGTCCCTGATTCACCTCTTGCAACCGTTGCTAGCTTGTGAGTCTCCACACTCCATTCTTCCTGCAGTCACTTCCAGGTGCCTCTGTATCTCAGCTGCCTGTAAGACAATATATTGTCTGTATTCTGACCACTCAGAATGCAGTGGCTTCAAGCTGTCTGTCCATGCAGGGCATATTTTCATTTGTCACTGGTGCATCAAAACAGTAACTCGGTATATTAAGCCTGACCTGTTTGTTTTTCAGGCCTGCTGTACCATATCTTTCTTTCTCCTCTTCCCTTAAACACAAGCATACCTCTGCAGGTGGGGAAGAAGGCAGAGCTCCAAAGTTGGTCAGGTTACCCATAGCTACTAATAGAGAAGTTTTTATAAAGAACTTGCTTGCAATTGCTGCTGACAATCAGCTGGACTTCGTTTGTGAGTGACTGAAGGGAGTTAGAGATGCAGCAGCTGAGAGAGGTCTTGCTTTTATAGCACATATGATGTGCCAGCACATCCCCCCTTCATTACCATTTTTCTGAGTAGGCTTCTCTTACCATATTCTTTGAACTGACTTGTAGGGCTGCACTTGTCAATGATTTCAATAGTCAAATAAATGACACCTTCTGCTACCAACTATTTATATTATCAGAGTTTTCATCCTTTAAAATGAGAATAAAAGAGGTGTATATACTAAAAATTGTCATACCAGCAGATACCAGCTATCTGGAGAGGCAATGCACATATGCCTATGTCTATTTAATAAGTATGTAAAGTAGAAGATTGCACAGACTGTTGCTGTTCTCTTGTTCTCCATGTCATTTTATCTTGGAATTATAATGAACTCTCAGCTAAAGTTGAATCCAAAGATTACGAAATGGGTCAAATTGTTCATGTGCCAGTTTGTAGCTGCATGCTACTAGTTTTCTATTACTGATTTAGGCTAGTGCAGCAAAAAGTAGGCCCATCTGTTCTTATGTTGTATGCTAAAATTAACAAATGCTCGTTCTTGGAGTCCAAGGAAAGCAAACACTTCCATGGAGAAGTTTTATTAAATTACAGATCGGTTCTCTGTTGTCATCGGTGCTCTGGTCAGCACGCATTCTCTCCCTGCCAGCAGCAGCTCCAGGTGGTGTAGCACTGAGCTGTTAGCAGTACTCTGACGATGAGTATCCTGCACACAGCACTTCCACCTCTTTATACCTCTTCCTCATTAGATGAAGGGTCTGTTTAAACAGTAAATATGGTGGGGAACACAGCATTTGGTAGTTTTAGCAGATATTGGTGGCTTTAATGTCCGGAATGGCATGATTAACATCAAAAATGTAGTGTACCTTAAATTTAGCACTCATATTTTTGAAGCATATTTGGAAGAGCTGCACAAGTGCTCTTCAGGTGAGCAATAGCTGTGTGCACAGCTGAAGTAACAATTCCAGGAAGGAATGATGTGTAATTCTGTGAATGAACATGAGCACACTACATATATTTACTTATGTCTAATGTGTCTCTATGAAACACAGACACTAATATATTCATTAACATGTAATTAATCTAGTCACATATATACCAGTATGCTTATCATACCATCATACATGAAGGATATTTTAAGCAACCTTTATGGAAAGAAAACAGCTTCTGTGTCTGGCTTTTCAGCTATCTCCTCAGGACGAGGAAGTGAATTTGGACGTCATGTGTGACTTGTTTAGCGAAATTGCCGAGCCTCGCACCTTCCATCAGTGCCAAGGCCACCAGCACAACAGTCGTTCTGGCTTTTCTGAGCAGCTCTGTCTGTGTGGCACAGCCCGGCCTCTGGGGCTGAAAGAATGGTTTTACTCCCATCATTAGCTTCTCGGGCTTGTCTGCTGGAGAAGGGTGCCGAGCAGTGATGCTTTTTTGGTCCGGAACTGATTTACCTAATCTATCTGGACTGTAGCAGCAGTGTGTTTCATGTGGCCAGCACACACTTTCTTGGTCAGGAACCTTGTGTGTGCAAGTTACCAAGTTGCAGCTATCCGGCTTCAGTCAGACTGGTACGTCCCAGGGCTAGAGGATCTGTCCTCTGACTTCAGCCAACCGGTCAGCATTTAGCACTTGTAAACTACAACGTCAGCCTGTGAATTACAGCCTCATCAGAACCCCAGTGCGTAATCTGGCAGATGGATTTTCAGAGAAAAGTATGCTTTTGTCCACTCTAAGTACGTAACACAGCATGTCAGAGTCATTCTCGGTTTCCTTTTTCAGTCGTCGTTGCTTCTTTGCGCTCATGTAGTCTCTCCGTGAAAAAAACAATACCCTTGTTCTTTATCCTGCTCAGAAGGAAGGAGGATCAGGAAGTTGTGGAGAATCTGTTAAGAACATAGAGAAAAAGTCCCTACCTTCGCCTTGAATCAGTGGCATAACTAATCCGGCTTGAATTTGTAGATTCTTGCCTGTGCCTTAAAATAGAAGCTGGGTGTGGTGGTGGTACTTTCTGAAAGTAGAGTCTGTACTTCCTAAAAATAATTTATCAGTGTAAGCACTATGGAGTACCAGCATGTAATCTTCTCCATCTTCAGTGGAATTCAGAGCTCCTTGCTGTTGGTCAGGATCAGGCCATGGAACCCAAGTAGATATTTTTGGCAGCTTTCAGTAAAATGAATTCTTGTGAAACTGGATTTTGCCCCATCTGACAGGGTGTTTTGTCTTTGTCCTCTTGTCAAGATGTTTGAAGGACAGAATGCAGGAAACAGACTGGTTGGTTTGTTTGGGGCTCTATTGAATGACGAAAGTTGAATCAAAATCCAAATATACTGAACTAGTGTTAATTGGACGTGCACAAAATACTGGCTTGTATTAGTCATTCCAAATGATTTCTCCTCTGTAAAGACTGACAAGGAAAAGTTTGCATTATGTGAAGACTTACACATGATTTGACTTTGTGTGACTTGACTAACTGTAGAAATAAAGTTAACTACCCACATAAAGCTTGGTGGGACTGGGACTTTCTTCTGCTTTATTTCACTCTTCAGAATAAAAAAGCATCTTCAGATCTTGAACTTAGTTTGTATGACTCTGAAAGGACTGAGTTGATTAGAGTGAAGATTACAGGACAGGTCTTAGATTTGCGTGACACGGTTTCCTTCAGCTCCTCCTGTGTCTTTCTTAACCATAGTATTGTTCATACCAGTCAAACTTCTCTGCAATTATGCATTTAAGTTTCATTAATGCACAGGGGTTTTTTTTGTTTGTTTCAGCCAGCAAGGTTATATCTTTTCTGGACCCAGTCCGTGTGGCACAGTGCAGCACAAATGACCCACACACAGCTCTGTGTTGTGCTGCTGGATGTTTCTGCTACCTGCGACAACTTGCTTCTAAAGCACGTTAAAGCCGCCCGCAGTATGAACTGTCCTTCACTGCGTTTCCCAGTGTGGAACATTTTGCAGGGTTTTTGTTACTGAAATTTCTGTTTCACCAGTGTTTCACCAGTAGATCGTTGGGGAAAATGTGGCCTCGGTATTGCTGCTGTCTGGTGTGCTGTACTTTCCCCAGCTCAACCCTGTCTCCGGCACTGGCCCAGAGTGTCCTGAACTGAGGGGAGAGCCATGCAGGAGTTGACAGAGTGTGATACCTGGAGGACTTTTCTGAAACCAAACCCAGGCTAGTTTTCAGTTTTGAAGGACTTTTCACCCTCATACCAGAAGCATCTTAGGAAAACTGGAAATGGTTGTTTGAAATCCATGAGTATAGCTCTTCTTAGCATCATTAGTGTCAACTGAGATTAAATTGAAGGTGGTGGGACTGTTGATTCCTTCTTGGGCTGTCTGCCAGAGCAGAACTGGTTCCTGAATGCTGTCCGTCTCTGTGTCTGGGGCAGGACTGCAGGATGACTGTTGAGTCACTGGTGTGCTCTAACCCTGTACTTCAAAGCTGATGTACTGGCAACAGTTTAGAAGTGAGTCAGGTAATCCCTGAGCTCTCTGAAAACGAGTGCTGCTTTGATTGCTCATGTAACAGAGGGCAAGAATTTGCTTTTTATCATCTGAAGCACTAACTCTGTAGCTCAAAAATCAATATTCAAATAGAAAACATTAATTTACCACAACACAGAAAATGGTATTTTTCTAAGGATATCTTACAGAACCACTGAGCTGTAGCTTGTGGACCTAAAGTGTAGGCTTTTATTTCCTCTAAATATACTCTATTCTGTTTTCTGTGTGACTGTCATGTTGAATAAGTAACAGGCAGCGGGCACAGGACCAGGACTCGTGTGCCATGTATCCTGTAAAACAAAGGCAGCTCTTTTAATTGTGGGCCTAGAGTGCCATCACGGCTTCTTCTGCAGTCACAGAGCTGGAATGAAGGTGCCAGAACACTGAGATGGCATTGCAGCCTCTAACTCAAAATATGCTCAGGGCTTTCTTTTTTTCTTTTTGTAATACTTACTATTCTGGTGCCTACCTGGTGTCATCTGTAAAACAGCTTCACCTTTCAAATTCCTTGTTGCTCTGCCTCGGGTTCCTCCTGTGCCATCCCGCATCCTCCCTCCTCTGTTCACCTCTTCTCTGCCCTGTACCCATGCAGCTTTCTCTGCCGTTCTGCTCTGCCGCGCCACGGCCGGGGCCCTCCTGGCTGCCCTGTCACTCTGCTGGGCCTCAGCGGTGTAGGCAGGGCAGTGGTATGCGCAGGTCTGCCGCCATCGTTCTCACCGCGTCGTGCTTCAGCCCATGAGCCCTCCTGGGCCTTGGCACTCGGGTTCTCCTGAGATCCAGCTGGTAATCAATCTCATGCCACCTGTGTGCTGTGAGCGAGGGAGAGAGAACAGGATCCTGTGAGAGTAGCTCAGCTGACTCACACAGTTTTCTGGCCTGATACTATCTCATCAGCAGTAGATCTGAATAATTCACCAAAGTAACGCTACTACTGCAATTAAAAGAAGGATTATTTGCAAACGCTCTCTTAAATTATTCTGGATCACGCTTCTGATGATACACCAGAAGGTTCATTTTGTGTTACACCTCCCTTAATTCGGGGCTTAATTTATCTAAATTTTGTGGCCTACCTGTTCAAAGGCATGGTTTGGCAGCCCTCAAGGTTGTTGTGCCAAGCCGTTGATGTCTTTTCCAGAGCCGAAGTCAAACAGATATTGCTGATGGGCTGATCTGGGATGCCATGCTCCTGGGACAGGTCATGGCTCTGGAGCTCCCGAAGGCTGACATGGGACGTTCCCCATCTGCTCGTGTCCCACCACTAGCGTGTGTGCGGTCAACAGCTGGCTCTGGCAGATAAGAAATACCCCTGCCCTTTAGCAAGAAAGGTGGGTTTTGTGCATGTCTGAAGAAACCGTCTCCTGTGATGTCATCTGCCAACAATTAATATGTCATGAATTTAACTATTTAGAGGAAATTCTGCTAGATTTTTGAAACAGATTAAATTCTTTGCAGGCTGCATTATTATAGTTACCTGTCTGTTGAATTGAAGAAGTACGGTTGGTTATTTTCTTTCTAGCCCGCCCATGCTAAGTGCCTAGAGGGTAGTATTTCAGTGAGGATTAACTAAATTCCCTTCAAAATGTAGCTGTTGATCTCTCTGTTTTCAGTGTTATTTTGTCTGAAGTGAATTCCACTTCTCTGATGTTTTCTGTTTTGATTCTTAAATACTGTGATAAATGTTAGGGTCTATTAAGTTTCAACTTTCTATTTTTATCCGTTGGTAAACACAACACCAGATGTGAGCATGAAGGACCCTGAGAAGCTGAGGGAGTTCTGCTTTTATTCAACAATTTTAACTTTCATAACTGAGAATTTCAGCTCATTTTTTAGGGTTGTGTATGTGCTGTTTTGGGTTTTTTTAAGAGCTGAGAAAAACAGGCTTACGCAACTTAAGTTTGCATAAGTGCAGTGAGTCATTCACATTTCTTTTTTGCGTCTGTCTCTGTGTGTGTGTTGTATCGCTTTATATAACCTTTCTTTGAAAAAGTACCACTGTGAATGCTAAGAATATATTTTCTCTGTAAAACAAAAAATAAATGTACCAATTAGGCAGATAGCTGCTTCTGGGTGATGTCTGCTTATAGGTGCTGTTCTCCAGGAAGGCACTGTGGTGGTTCTTCCCGAGGCTCCAGTTCTTCAGTGGCAGAGTTTATGCTGGTGTGTGAAGGGGTAGGGGGAAGGCCCTTGTCCTTCGCCCTTTGTGAGCAGAGCTGTGGGTAACTCCACCTGATAACGTTCATTATACATGTGTACGTATTTCTATAGGGGTGTCAGATGTGTGTAGTCCTTGCAGCGTCTGCTTTGTCACATGACTTCCTGCCATCTAGGGAAGAGGGGAGCTTTTAGAGCAGAGTAGCCCTGTGCATTGTTGGAATAAATTTGTGGCTTAAGTCCTTCACGCAGCTATCAGATGCAGGTGGCAAGCACCCTCCCTCAGGCACACTTACAGAGAACAACTCTGAAAGGCCTCATCTTTTTTGGCACTGCTTCGTAGCTCTGTGTGATGAAAAGTACCATGAACGTCCGGCTGCTTGGAGTTTATTGTTTTGAATGCAATTACAGGTATTAAGTGTCATCACGGTTTAAGACTTAGAATTGCTGTTTTGGTTTCAGGTGTGTTTCCCTTGAGGTCTGATGGATGGTGCTAAGTAACTGTGGCAGGGAACACACTGTTGGTTTTCCCAGAAAGGGGGATTGAGGTTCATTGGTGCAGAGATGTGCGCACAGGTCTTCTTGCCCCCGTTGCTGTTCTGAGGCTTGCCGCTTCGTTTGTTTCCAGCTCTCTGCTGTATCATCGTGTTTTCTGATCCGATGTAGGTCGTCTTTGGCCATGCTACGCATCTCTCCCAGCATGGAAAGTTCCCCACCATTGTTTCATGCTGATTATTTTCTTGCACACTCAGAAATCCCTTCACTCTGCTCTACAGTGCTGTGCTTTACCAAATCAGGTTCAGGGTCTCCTCCCTTCTATAAACCAATTTTTATTTCTATTAAAGTACATCACAGTTTTCATTTGACTTCAGTGGCATCCTGTGCTTCATGCAAGTAGCATTGTCCATCCTCTTCCTTGTTCATTCTTGTGCCAATATTTTGATAGCTGCAGTACTCACTAAAATGTAGATACTGTGTTTTCTGCCCAATGCAGAGCAGATGTATGCAGTCGCAAGATAAGGCAGTGTTCATCTACTGCCTGATTAGCAGATTACTAGTATCTGAGGTCTGCAGAAGTGCCATGAAACATTCAGGTACTGTTTTTAATTGTCTGTAGTAGCGTATTCAAATGAATGGTAGACTTGAGAATAAGACTTCAATTCACTGTTAAGAAATTGGATTCACATAAGGAATTGTAGTACCTGTCTAGCTTCAAAAATATGAGCAATTTTCATGAATGTACTTACATGTGTAAAATGAGGCATACACTTAGATTCCTTCCTAGATTGATGTTCAGAAGAGCAGCTCTACTAGTTTGGGCTCTAAATGCAATTAACATACTCAGAGAGAAAAATACTGAGTAGGAGTCACATAGATATAACTGTTTCCTCCAGCAGCTGTTGGCAATAAGGCACCACCTTCACTCAGCAGATAATAACTGGCATGACATCTGGAGATAAGAACGATCTCTAAACTTGTGGAACTCTGTACGAATAAGAAAATTTTTTTACTCACACACACCAGAACTACAGTTGAGAGTTATCTCTTCATGTTTAATCCCCTTCCCTTTGCACACGGTTGTGGACAATATCTGCACAGGCATAGTAGTTATTCTTACCACTGTTGGATTGTGTCAAATGGCCCCTTCTATGAGTGGGCAAATAGCTAAGTTGCCTACACCTTTCTGTTAATCATGACCTCAAATGTGGGATGTGAAAAATGGGAGCCTCTTAACAATTAAATCACACAGCAGATTTTTTAACATTCGTTCTTGTGCTTCAAATACGATGACTTAAATTTGCTGATCCTCAAGATAGCCCTTGAAGCCCTCTGCTTCTGTACAGTCCTCTGTCCCTAACAGGCATTATCCTTGTGCCCATTTTTATGCCCATGCTGCACAAGTCTATTACATATGTTGTCCATCGAAGTCAATCATGCAAGCCAACCACTGTGGACCACATACTCTAAGTTTGTCAGGAGTTAACGTCTTACTAGAAGGTGAATGCCCACGTGCATGAAAGGACAGCCCTGTAATGGTACGCTTGTGTGCACTCCAGACACAAAAGTGAGAGTCTGGAGCAGTGGGGTGGAGTGGGCACATAAGAGGTCACAGGGCTTATTCAGAGGTACATACCCTCTGTTCTTAGAAGTCATTGCAGCTTGAGTTGAAATGGAAGTTTCTCTTCTCTCAATTGCCATTTTGCAGATTTTTTTCACATAATTTAGTGCAGAATCAAAGATTTTTTTACTTACAGAAAGAAGTAAGTAATTGACAGGCAGGGCATTAGAGGAAGGAACAAAAACTTCACAAGGCTCAAATTAATCTTTCTCTGTTTTTCTGGTGCATCCTCATTTGACTGCTTGAGCACCACCACTACAGCTAAATTTTTAACAACTGGGTTTTACAAATTTCACAGGAGTTCAGCACAAAGCAAGTTAACTTTCTATAACCATGATAAAGTAGGAATAATTACACTTTAAGTGACCCTTATGAGATGTTTCCAGCTGCCTGGAGCAGAAATCTGGGTCACTACTCCACTGAGCAATAATGTGTGACATCAGGACACTGCTGTATTCCAGATAAAGTAAATTGCCCTCTTCCTACTGAAGTCAAAGGAGTGATCCTGCTCACGGCCACGGGTTTGTTCTGAGCTTGTCTGAGTTCTGTCAGTGATGTGTTTTCTATGCATAAACTAGAAGGCTTGTTAATCTTTACATTTTAATATATTCTTTACTTACTGGCTTGCCTTTGCTTCCTGTTCATTTTAATGATTTTTTTTAATTGCCTTCTATGTATCAGGAAAACTGACTCAATCAGAATATCAGTTAGCTGAAATTTATATGAAACCCAGTCTATCCCTCATCTTACTCAAGTAGCCTCAGCGAGTCACTGTTGCTATTACTAAGCGTGTATGGCTAACAAGTTAGCTCAGTATCAGAAAAGATAGCATGGGTGTCTGCTCATTTCTAAAGTTAACTTATAAAGCTGCTTCTGAAAAATTCCGGAGTGCCATGGAGAATTACCTAGCAGAAGGAATCAAGGAGAAGAGCGTTGTTTTACACTAGGCATATTGTTTGGTGGATTTTTGGCATTAATTTACCCTGGGGTGTAGAAGGCACCCCATGCCAAGCTTATGCAAGGGTGTAAGAGGACAGTAACAACATCTGGAGAGACAAGTATTGAGCATTACCAGCCTTGGTCTGGGTCACAGGAACAGGCTTGAACTAACGCGTATGAAAAATCCTTTTTAGAGGTGCATGGGAGGGAAAAAATCAGCTTCAGCAACTTATTATTGGAGAGTTTTTCTTAAACCATTTTTTATTTGTGAGCCAAAGACTGCAGTAATTAAGCTGCAAAATTAAGGGAATGTGCTTTGCTTTTAGTGGAAATTAACATTGGTTTTCTCCAGGCATTCAATCACTTAACTCAGTTGTCTTTTTATATTATTCAAATGTGATACACATTAGTCAAACATAAGTGGTTGAAGAATCATGTTGCAGAATGCCTCTTGAGAGAGAAGTATGTTATAAACATTTCTACTAATGGAATATTTATGTTAATGTAAATTAACTCCATAAGGGTGGCAAATCCTTTGAAAGGTGAGCATGAAGTTCCTGCTGCACAGTGGGTGCCTTTATTACTTCGTTACTTGTACAACACAACAAGTGGTGCACAGACGTCTGCTGTAGCCAACGAGGGCTTTGCAAATGCAGTTTGGTGACCCTCAAGAGTCGAGGCCTGTCATACTGAATGTGATGCTGAAGACAGGAAGGACATTTTGCAGGAATAACTGTAAGAACTGTGATCTGAGAAAAAACGCAAAATGAACTGAATCTGTAGAAGAGTAGAACGAAACAAAGTGCTGTAGCTAGCAGGTAGCCAATTTAATTAGATTGATAGTGATAGTTTTGGAGCGGGTGATCAGTTGCCAAGAGGGGTAGGGCAGGAAAAACTACAGCCATTGTCGTCTCCATTTGGTGCAAGCCAGGCTATGGATGTTTGCTTAGAGGCATGAGATCTGGCCAGTGCTGGAGTGACGCAGGGGACTGGTCGCAGACCCTGCCTGGAAGGCATTTTCATAGTTACAGCGGAATTCAAGACCCCAGCGCTTTCCACAGGGTGGTCTGATGCAGGCTTCCCCACTGGAAGCAGCTGCTTTGTAATCCTCTATGGATAACCTGTCTGCAAACTCTGAACTTTGGTATGTGCTTATGTATATATACATATACGGATATACATATTGCACACGCCTGAATCCTGCCATGGGGCAGCAGTTGGGCAGGACAGCTTCAGGGGTGGCAGAACAAAAGAGAGGGTTGCACCATCCTTCGGAAGATGGTGCTGCAGCCAGCAGAGCCGTGTCTGTTGTCATGGTCTGCAAGTCCATCCCTGTGCCATTGTGTGTAAGGGGAAACAGGAGCCCTGGGCGTTAAGGAAGGGCCAGGTCCAGGGAAGTGGTGCCCAGGGTTTCCAAGCAGGTGACGATTTACCCAGCTGCCTGTTTTGAAGTCCCCTACCAAATGTAGGAACAGCCTGCTAAAAACCTTTGTATCTTTGGGGGGGGTGGTCGGGGGGTGGGTGTTGGTTGGTTGGTTGTTTTTGCAGCATGTAAATTTGTTATTAAAATGATTTATATTGCACAAAGCGCTCTTTCAACTGTGTTCTATTAATTCAGCAACAGCAAGGATAAGATCTAGTTCTTTCCAAAGAATTTGGTATGCCACATCTCCCAAATGGGATCGGATTACAAAGACAGTTCAGCTCCCAGTTAGGCTCTTCAGTGAAGTGGTTAGATTTTTGACAGCACTCGGCATCCAGTGGGTCTGGTGTTCATTTTCAGGAATGGGAGCTGTTGAGCACTTCTGAAAATGTAACCTTTTGTACTTAAATATTTGTGTGTCTTCTCCCAACCCCATTTTCTGTGAAGCTATGTGATTTTTTTTTTGTTGTTATTTTCAGAGTTTGTTTCCTTGCTTAATAAAACAAAGCTAAATAGTTCTGCAAGAGTTCCACTGCATTTCTGTGCAGTGGGATTTTCATGTTTTTGTGATTATTTTTTCATATTTCTGTGATTTTCATGGTATTTAAAACCCAAGTGTTCATAAATATGTGCTCAAATGAAACCGCAAATACCATGATGAGTTATACAGTAGTGATAACTCCAAGTACAAATACTAAATTCAGAATGTAAGTTGTTATTTGTATAGCCAATTAACATGAATGTCTGATGAATCACAGTAAATCCACAAACACATGCTGAACTGGGATTTTTGCACATGTAAATGCGTTTGCCTTAACGCCTTGTTCCTTGGATAAATATGACAGTTTTATGTGGCTTATGTCTTTCCAAGAACTACAGATGACTTTCTTCCAATGGAAATCAGTATGGTGGCCTAACCCGCCTTACATATTCCACTCTTCCAAATTGTTCTTTAATTATTATTACATCTCTTGAAAGATCCTCCCATTTTCAGGTGTTGTGGAAGTTGTTAGGTTCTAATTCCTGATGGATGCTTCTGAATACTTAAAAATATATACATCGTATAGCCAGATGGGTATGCTGAGGTTGCCAGATGAGGCCAAGACACCTCTGAATCATTGTCTCCAGTGTTACATTCAGGTTTTTTTCCTTTCTAGGAACACCTTACTTATCAAATTGTCTCTGTTCTTGTCTTTCCCCACAACTCTATCTTTACCCTGACAGCTCTGCTTCCAGTCTTCCTGGTGCACACCATGCCTTAGACACTGACCCTCTGCATCTCTCCC
>NW_010271814.1:18865-48985 GCF_000690775.1 Eurypyga helias
TGATGCCATTTGTGAGATTCTCATTCCAGCACTTCCCGCTCTCTCCACTGTGCCAAAAAGGCACTCATCTCTGCATTAAGTGTCCTCAGGAAGACAAGCCAGCCTCAGCTGTGATTTCTTCTGTTCCATTCTCCTTCCTCCCATCAGCTCTCTGACTTCTATCACATTACCTTTGCCCTCCTTCAGTTTGTCAAGTCAACTTCTGTAGTTTGGATGGGTTCCTGGGCAAGCAGCCACTCTTTCTCTTGCTTCTGTAGACTGTCTGGCGTGTACTGGAGCGTTAGTTCAGCATATTAAGAAGTTTATTTCGATACAGGTTGCGATTAATTGTCATGACAATTCATGAACCATTCCTGGTCTGTGTCAAATGTCTTAGTGGCCTCTATTTCGTTCCCAGAAACCACTACCCAGGCAATAAGCATGGCTAACCTGCAGGTCAGAGTGAAGGCAAGCAACGAGCTGTGACCTTTGCTTTTCTCTAAATTCTCTTTAAGTGTTACCTCGTCTTCTCGTGCCACACCCACAGCCTCCATCTGTTTCCCTACTCACTGCCTGCTTGCGCTAACTGAGCTCAGTGGGTCGGGGACTTGGTGCCGGTGCTCACTGCTGTGGCACTTAGCGCAGTGGTCTGTATGTGCCTCCTTCCGCAGCTCCTGCGTGTGATGTTAGCGCCTTGCTGTTCGGGAGACAGTGACAGCCGGGGTGGTGTAAGGTGGAGGGGCGCAGGGGCTGATCTTTGTTCCTCAGAAGTGGTCTGTGGTGCAGTGGATGGAGAGGGGTGGGTGAGATGTGGGTGGGATGGGAGTCTTCAGTTCCCCCCGCGTCAGCCGAGCTCTGCCTTGTTTCGCGGCCCCTGGAAGGGTTTCGCTCCGCGGGACAGGCTGTCTGGCCCCTTTCACAAACACTCTGCTCAATTTCAGTGCAGGAAAAAAGAAAAGGTCTGGTTGCATGGAACTGGGGGAGAAGCAGCCTTGCTTCAGCGGAGAGCTAACCTTTCCTTCCACTGTTCTTCTGCTCTTCCCCCCTCCTCCCACCGAGCCCTGCGGAGAGAGATTAGCGATCAGACTGTAAATCCCTCCAGCACAGAAAGTAGTAAACCTCCCATCCCCTCCCCAAGAGGACATGTATGCTGACAACAGCCTCATTCAATCTGACACCTGTTTCACTTTAAAACAGGCCCCTATAAATAGAGTGAATGTAACCCTAGGTGGCATCGCAAAATATTACGGAAAATGTGGCTTACAACCCTGTGAAGAAGGGGGAGTAGAGGGAATGGGGGTGGGCAAAAAGGCACTATCTACCATAAAAACCTGGCAGCTTCATGCAAGGGCTGTTGCTTTTAATTTAAATGCTTATTTCTTATTCTATTTTCAGATCCTCTCTGGGATTTTAGGAATGTTGAGACGTGCTGGTTATAAAGCCCTAAGTACAAAATGGTCACGGATGGCTGGAATGAGGCATGTTCTAATGGAAACAAATCACTTGTCAGTAAGCAGCCTTCAAACTTTTGAACAAAAGCTCAAAAGGGTCAGGGAAAAGACATGTTTGTTGACTTAAAATGGCTAGATGCAGGTCGTTGGAAAGGCATAGGCTTCAGTATTCTTGAGGTAACTCTTAATTTCTGTGTAAAATTAGGGTTTTAAATGAGGTTAAGCACTTTGATGGCAACCACAAACGGAATGAGCAACGTACATTAAACAGAAAGCTTACACATGTATAAACTGAAGTGTGCATACTACCAAAATGTAAAGCGCATACACCACTGCAAAACAGAATGGAGCTCAGCTGTGGGGACTACTTTTAGGTGTATAGACATGAATGTTTGTGAGGAAGGCTATGCTGTATCAAAATTTAGAAGAGTGACCAGTATTCCTGTAATAGAAAAGTAGGTGTTTGTGATTAATTGGTATTTTAAACAGCATAGCTTAGCTTTATAGTGGTTTGGGGATAAATCCAAATCCTGAATCTGTTTATTCAACTTTCTATGGGTTTTAAGTCTAAGTGAAGTACTGCAATACTGTTGTTGGGATTTTTTTTTTTTTATTTACTTGCAAGACCTGTAAGGAGGTTCATGACCCCTGGACCAACTGAAACGAGGGATCAGCCCTTCTTTTCCCTGTGTAATATTTTGTGTGGCTGTGTAAAATTAATAATGTTGCTCTATAGTAAGCTGTATAAGGTGGATGAATTCTAATTTTTGTGGAACATCATGTTAAATCTCCTAATTCTACTGTGGTTTGGTTTCACAAGAAAACGAAGCTTATGCACTCTGTCTTCACCATCAATCTGTCTATCTGCTAGTCTCCCTCACGAGCAGCATCTGAGCTTGTTCAGTCTTCAGCTGGATTTGGAGAGAGATTACGGATAATTACATTTTAACTAGATTTGTGAAAACTGCTTTCTGTGTAGAGGAAGAGAGGCAGTGGTGGTGCCTCTGTGGAGGGGTTGCGGGTCAGGCACAGGTGTCAAGTAAGGGGTCAGCACGGGGGTCCTTAGCAAAGCACACACTGTCTTGGGCGTACAAAACACGCATGCGCGGGGGTACAGCGGGGACTGAGGAGGCAGATTTGCGCAGAGGTGACTGGGGAAGGAAAGCTGATGGGACAAAGACTTGACCTGTGTAACTACCCAGGTTTCATTTCAGTGGTCATGGAATAATTTCTTTTTCATATGGAAAACAGCAGCAGAAGAAAAGGGAATGACTGTGTTGTAAAATGATACGTGTGAACTTCAAAGTGCAGGGCAGGCTTATGGTGTTTCTGAGGCTTACTCTGCTAAGTAAACATTATTCTGCTTTCAAAGGGAAGAAACAGACACTTTCTTCACAGAGATTTGACTTGCTCCGAGGCACAGGATGACTCGGCAGCAATCAGGTACTGCATACGGACATGTTTAGGTAGCTTAGAGTCATAGAATCATAGAATCATTGATGTTGGGAAAGACCCTAAAGATCATGAAGTACAACCATAAGCCTAACACTGCCAAGTCCAATGGTGACTCAGCAACTTCCCAGGGCAGCCTGTTCCAGTGCCTGACAATCCTATCGGTGAAGACATTTTTCCTAATAAACAGTCTAAACCTCCCCTGGTGCAACTTGAGGCTGTCTTCTCTGGTGCCATGGCTTGTCACTTGGGGGGACAGACCCCCTGCCTACAACTTCCTTTCAGGGAGCTGTAGAGAGCGATCAGGTCTCCCCTCAGCCTCCTCTTCTTCAGGCTAAACAACCCCATCTCCCTCAGCCATTCCTCACAGGACTCGTGCTCCAGACCCTTCCCCAGCTTTGTTGCCCTTCTCTGGACACGCTCCAGCATCTCTATGTCCGTCTTGCAGTGAGGGGCCTAAAACTGAACACAGCACTCAAGGTGCGGCCTCACCAGTGCCGAGTACAATGACCACTTCCCTAGTCCTGTGGGCCAGGTGTGGCCAGCAGCTTCTGTGTAAACCTTCACCCACCGCCTGTCCTAGCCAGGCCAAATATTTTCCTTCCTCAGTACTCTGGGGCTCAGCAGTGCTTCCCACTCCTCCCTTTGGAATTGCTCTTTGGTCCTGCAAGTCTGCATCTGCTAGTACTGCAAGAGTGCTAATACTCCGAAGTACCACTGAAGTGCTGTGTGGAAGCCCGATGCTCTGTCGTAGACTAACCTGGGTGCTGGGGTAGAGGAGGGGGGAAGCAAGGAGTAAGAATTGCTCCCAGTACCTCGGTTAGTTTGTGTATAGGAGTGCACTGGCACGGGGAAAGTGCTACAGATTCGTGGGGGAGGGGTCAGGCATACTACTGCAAATTGCTGATGCACACCTTTCAATAAGACAAGCTGATTTCTCTTTGCCCAAATGAGCATCAGATGGGGAAAAACACTTTTAGAAAAACCTAAGCCTTGATAGTACATTTATTTCTGGGACAGAATTATGCCTGCTGCTCATGTGACTTGAATGTAATGTGCTTGCCTGCAGACACACGGAGTTTTTGATTTTTGTCACATGGCTGCCAAAAATAACATTGAAACATATAAGTTAAGCATGCCATTATAACACAGTGGCACTTCATTACCGTTCAGGGCAGCTGAGGTTTCCTTCTGAGCGTATCACCAGCAGGCGATAGTGGAGGGCAAGTAAAAGGAACAGTGCAACCTCATGGCATTTTATCCTAAATGTCAGGCATGGTCAGCATCCCCTTTTGAGTTCCCCAGTATATGGATTTAGCATCTTCAGTAATTGTCTCTCACAGTGTCGACTTCAACATAAATATGGTAATATCAAATTGGCTGCTTCTGGTGTTTTTTCAGAATTACAGCAGTTGGTCTTATGAATAATTTCTCTCTAATCAGCCCAGTCTCTCTTTCCTTTGTAACTCTTCTTCTAATCTTATTTTCATAACTTGCTACTTCTCTGACTTTCAATTAACACTTCATCTACGTTCTTTACTTAGACACAGTAGGTGTAGCCTTTTGAAATTCTTCCCTAATGTGATTTTAGTGCTGTCACTTCAGTTAGGGGCATGGCAATGACTAACCTCTGCTCCAGTAGCTCTGTTGCTATGTTGCATAATGACTTTTCAGAAGTTCTGGATTAATGCAGGTCAGTTGATAATTTGGGGCCACACGGCAATACGATGCCTGGAAAAAATCCATTTGTAATCTGAAAGATCTTATGGGAGTGTTGCATAGCTCGAGAAACATGATAGATCATTAGCTAGAACTCTGTAGAGTGAGGGTGGGTAAACAAAACCTGAGTAGTATCATTTAAAACAACAAATAGATTTATTTTTTTAATTTATTTTTATTTTATTTATTTTTTCATTTCTTAAGTACTTATTTCCTAAGTACTCTTCTCACAATACGACATTGTGGTAGTTCCAGGTAATGGTAGATGTTGCCAAGAAGCACTTCAGAGAATCATGGAATCACAGAATGGTTAGGGTCAGAAGGGACCTTACAGACCATCCAGTTCCAACCCCCCTGCCATGGGCAGGGACACCTTCCACTAGACTAGGTTGCTCAAAGCCTCATCCAGCCTGGTCTTGAAGACATCCAGGGATGGGGCATCCACAGCTTCTCTGGGCAACCTGTTCCAGTGCTTCACCACCCTCTCTGGGAAGAATTTCTTCCTGATATCTAATCTAAATCTCCCCGCTTTCAATTTAAACCCGTCACCCCTTGTCCTGTCACTACAGGCCCACTTCTGCTCTGGAGTCCTGTCACTGACCATCACTCATCCTCTCTCTGTGTTGGCACAGTGCACCCTCTGCCCAGATTTTCTTGGCTAAACGTGCCAGGTGTGGTGCTGCCGTAGAAAATCTTGCTGTGCCATTTGCTCCATCTTGTCCCCGTCTAGCCTGTATGCCGTCCGGCAGCTGTCAACAGGCAAACGAAATAAGCAGAAAGGGTAAATCCCATGGTTTTCTTAGCAAGTAGATTTTTAGGAAATTGGTGGAGGAAAACATGGTGGCTAATACTGAGAAGTTTTGAGTGCTCTTTCTGTCTAGAATGTAAGATTTTTTTCCGCCCTGATGACAAGATTATTTTTCTTGTCTTTATCTCATTATATAATGAGAATTCAAGATGAGATCATGATAGCAAGACCACAGCCATTATCAGGGAGTGTCCATGAGCACTGAGTAGCTGGCATCGTGGAGGGTGTTGTTATGAAATTGTTTTTAAAAATAATCTGGAATCCTGCCCCTCTTTCTGCTTATTTTAAGGTTCATAGGCAAAGTGTTGAATGTCTGTGTCCTGAAATATGCTGCTAGTAGATCCTCCCAGCTGGTCCGTCCAGTAACTGTTGACTGGTATGATCATGTTTCCGTGTTAAAACTTTAAAAATAATTTAATGATAGCTATGTTTAGTGACATCATTTTAACATCCATATGACTTAACTCTCCCTTGCACTTTGCCTGAGACCGCACAACAGCTGCAGTGGACCCATATACATCCCATCACTTCAGGCACAGTCAAATTTTTAGAAAGAGGGAATTATACTGTCACAGATCACTGCATGTTCCTCAGCTGTATGGGCTCTAGTTTCACTACAGAGATGCTTGAGCTTTCTTTCATCTTCATAAATCTTTGAAATAAAGAAGTTGCAGGTTTCCTAAAGGAAAGGATGAAAAGTTATTTCTTTTTAATAACATTATTTGTTTCAAGGGGAGAAAAGCATGAATTTGGAGGCAGGATTAATGGCGCACTGCCCTTATTACCACTTAAGTAACACAGGGTAGTATTAATAGGTTTATTCTATTAATGATGAATGGTGTTATGGAAATAGTTGAATAGTTGAAAGATATTGATCTTCCCATTAGAAAGCTTTTCCACGGAGAACCTCTGTTGTTTAGGGACAATTATTTCTGGGAAACCTCCTATCACCTGTCTTGCCTACCTAGCTGCCCTACTGTTTTCATGCAGCTGTGACTGGGATCAGTTTGCATGTTAGTAATTCTGTTTATAGTAAGGTAAAATGCACCATAGTTACTGGCCAAAGTTTGCTCTTAGCTACATTGCTGACGACTCGGGGTAAGCTGACTATATCATTTCAGATGCAGAGCTATGAATGGAATTTGTTTGCCTTTTCGTATTGATCAGGTGTTTCTTTTTGTTCATTTAAGAATACATTCTTTTCATTTCCACATGTAGTGATACAGGATTTCTCGTGACCAACACTGGAGTATTTTTCCACCAAGTAAGAAAAGCTTTTGCTGCAGATAATGGTGTAATCTCCTGATGCGGGTGGAAGGGCAATCTGTAAAAAATGAATATTGAGTGTGAGGTCTCATATGTGTCTCTTACTGACATGTAATAAAAAGTCCCCCTGCTATGCCTTATTTCACAGGACAGCTAGTTTAGAGGATTCTGTCAAAAGTTTTACACTATCTTTGCCGCAGGAGAGATGAGAAAACTAGTTTTCCCCGCTCCGGCTCTAGTTCACGTATAAAGCTGTCATATTTTACCCTTCAAGTCTTCGTAGCAAAGGCGTCTGAGCAAAGTCCGCTCAGGGCCATGCATGTATTCAGCCGTCCCTGGTGTCTCTCCGTTTGAAGTCCAGGTTGCAGACTGATCCTGTAGGTAAACCTGGCTGTGCTGTCAGTTGCGCCCCGGAGAGGGTGATTCTTTTTTAATCTGATTTACATGACAGGCATACTTCAAAACCTGTCCTGAGGTTCTCCGGTGGCGGGTGACAAAGCTGAGGTATTAACAAAGAGAAGAGGTTGTAGAGCAACCTGTTTAATCAATCAATCAATCACCTGACCCTCGAAGCTGTGGTCTGCATCCTGCAAGGGAGGAGCAGTCACCAGGCTGCTCGGAACAGTGTGTGGTCGGCCACAGCTGGCTTCTGGCTACTGTTCCTGCCTGGTTATGAACTTCATTCTTGGTTAATAATAAATTCGGTTAAAACCTAGCTAAATGATGAAACAGCCTGACGTGGCTTGTCAGAGTCTTGTGTCGGGAAGCCAAAAGGTGCTTTTGCTCCCAGTTCTCCCAGTCTTGTTTTGTAGCAGTAGGCAAATTGCTCCCAGCGCCCACTCAAAACAATTCCATTGTCAGTCCTGCTTGTTAGATAGACAGATTGCTTTGGGAAGAGGCTGTGTTTCAGGATGTGCTTGTGTGGCGTCCAGACAGGCCTCGGCCAAGACAGGAACCTGTAACGCTGTAAGAGCATCTGTACTAGGTATCACAGTTACAGCACGAAATGAACAGCAGTGTCCTTGGATGATGAGTCCCCTGCTCGCTCTCTCTAACTTGCAGTAGGTTTGGAAGGCAGCTCAGTAAAACCAGTTTTCATAGAGGAAGTTGAGTCTCCAGAGAAGAGAGAGTGAAATGAGAGGGACAACAAGACTGACACTGTTGGCTGAGTTAGGAGGATAAAACACAGTAAGAAGTTTGGGGTGTAGAACTGAGCCTGCTTTGAGAGCAGAGGCACAAGGGTTGCAGCTGACATAACAGGAGATAGACAATCAGTGAAGTAGCTCCAGTTAGGGTCCAGATTTTTCACCTGTGCTCTCTAACCATGGCACATCAAAGCACAGTTACCCAGGCTGAGGTTGCAGGGCTGAGGGATCATCTTGCACGGGGCCTTTGCGCTCTGCCAGAATTGTGACCAACCATGAAGTGATTTCTCCTCCGGTGGAATTGAATGCTCCCTGCCTTTGTCCTAAGCCCCGTCTTGGAAGGCAGGTAATGAGTCAGTTTCTTCTCTTTTCTGCTCAGTTGTAACTGTGAAGTAATTCAGCTGAAACTAGAGTTGGAAGATTGCAAAGCTGGTGTTAGTGAGAAGAAAATGAGGCCAATATGTTTTTCAGTCTAAGCAAGAAGAAAAGCTGGGCAACTTCATGAGGGCATTTGCTCAACCTCTTGTAAAAATTTAAAGAAGAGTCAAGAGTGCAGAAAATGTTTTAATAATATTAACACTTTATTTTGTTTCCTCTCTAACTTGTTGTGTTCTTGGCCCTCAGCTAAAGTACTGGGAACCGACGGAGTCCAGACAGCAGCAATGAGTGTCATTAAAGGGATGCTGTCATTTGCTTTACGAGGAAAGTGCTTGTGGCTGGCTGATAGTGCTGTGAAAGGGCCAGTTACCATTATGGATGGAATTGAAATAGAGATTAGCAAGATTATGATTATTTAATTGCAAGACAATACAAAAGCTAAGATATATTGTATGACAGAAGGTACAGTACAGAAGGTGAAGATTTAGTTGCGTTTCTCTAGTCTTTTCTCTAATACAATCACTTAAGTTCATACCACAAAGTTTGAAGGCAATGTTTCCAAAAGGGAGAGGAAAAAAAATACTTCTAATGCACTGCATAATGATGGCATCACAGTTAGCATAAAACACATCCAAAAAAAAAAAAAAAAATTAGACATGTGTCCAAACAAACTGAAGTAGGCACTGGAGTTTCATAAAGCAAATGGGCACTGCGGACATTTACCTGTATTTTTGAATTCTGGCCCCCTGAGGGCTGATGGGTGATTTCATGCAGTAAAAAAAATCAGGTGCTTAAATTATTCCAGTTACTCACCTGATTTGCCTGTGCGGCTGCAGCTTCCTTGCCAGCTGGCTGAGCTGCAATTCTAGGTTGGGAACACTGAAAACAGTAACTCATAAAAACATGGCAGTGCATGTAAAAATGAGTGAATGAAAGGACAGAGCTTCCATAGCTACACTAACCAAGCAAGCATTGTTTCATAATTTTAGCTGATCACCTACTGAGTTCCTCCGTCGTATTTGAAGACCAGTCACTTCATGAAATAGGACACCAGGACTGCAAATGTATCCAAAAGCAACACTGCAGATTGGTTTTGCTGTTTCAGAAAGCACGGTCACATACACAGTCTCGAAAGAAGGTGGGAGTGAAGCCAACGTGGAATTAACCACACTGAATAACTCGCACAGTTTCAATGAAGTCTTTCATGTATTCTCTGCATTTCAAAAGTGAACAAGGGCCAAAACCAGCCACATCACTTGGACTTACTATAATGAACTCCTGCTTCTCTGCAGTCTGAATCTCAGCCACTATCCTACACATACCACATCATAAGAAACCACTAACCCTCACCACGAGACCAGCACATTCATGTCTCTACAATATGTTCGTTACACTCACATTAATAAATGCATATAATGTTACAATGGCTGTGCCATTAAACAACACCTGTTCAATACAATGGAAACAAGGCACTCCATGATTAAATATATTATCGTCTTAACAAAGAACTGCACAACTGTTTGGCTAGAGCTGTGGAGCAAATGGTGTATTTACATATGAAAAGGAATTTGTGTACATTTGATGAATGACAGGATAATTGCTATATATGGTGAAGAAAAGGGATGTAAAATATTTCTTGTACTCACTACTGCTATTGCAAGTAAGTGGGAAGGCCTTGATGTAGCTGTGAAAGTACCCTTGTTGACCACTGCAGCTAGGTGAAGCATTTATGGGCTGCTGGCAGCATTACAAGAGTAAGATTCAATCCTGGAAATCTTAGCCGGAAAAGGTATGGTACCATGTGTTCAAATTCCTGGGGGCACATGCAAAATGGATGTGCTGTCCACTTGCATTTCAGAGGTCTCAAATGTGGGTCTTCCACCATTTCACTTGGATGTCTGGTCCAGATGTCTGGTCCAGAATTTAATAAATTCCTGACAGTGATATTTTTTCCTCTTTATTCAAATAATATTTTTCATTTGTTCTTAGTTTCATTCACATTAGTCTCATTATACCTTTCTAAACCACTCACAATTATGGGTCTTGGCCCTACCTGGGCAACCCCAGCCCAGAACTCTGCGGAAGTAGTGTGGGGAAAGGGAAAGGGGGTGGAGGACACCAGGTCTGTGCCTTCAGCAACAAGTTGCAGGATAGAAAAGAAGGTGGAATCAGAGTTTTATAGACAAGATACTGGGGAAAGGAAGGGGAAAATTACGTTTTTCTACTTCTGTCACTTCTGCTCACATGCATGTCCATGTACATGCACAAACTGTGAAGGAAGGACTTTTCATTGCGCAAATTTCCCCTGAAACTGCTGCCCTCAGTGGTTATCTGCAGCTGAAAACCAGACCCAAAAGTAGGGATGCTGTCCTTCCTGTTATCCAAACCTTGCTGCCCTGGCAGGAAGAGGAGGATGGCAGCTTTGGTGCCATGGAGTCACTGAAAGTATGAGAAATAGCAGGTGGAGAGAAGGGTCCTGGATAGGTGGGGAAGAACAGTAGGTTCTTGTTGTAGGAATATCCATGTTTAGAGGTGTTGATCTGATCTGCAGAAATGCTAAACCCTCACAGCAGAAACTGATGGCAGTGAGAACCATATTCAGCAAATATAGAGTGCGATCAACTACTGAGAATTGTAGTTGGCATCTCAAACTGGGCCCCCAAATTGTCTTACAATATGGATAAAGTTGACTTTATTCTCACTGAAACACAGCTTCTTGTGCATTTAAAAATGGTAATAATGACATCTCACATTTAGTATATGTATTCAGCTTTATTTAAGGGAAGAAAAAAACCCAAACACCACCAACAGAAACCCCCCAGACCCCTCAGAAAACAACATGACCGTGTTATGATGTAAAAGCCAGATAAAAGCCGAAGAAAAAGGCCTTTTTCTTTTGCTTGTAGGCTCTGAAAGGCGTGCAACAAACGACACCTGAGATGCCATGCTGAACGAGTAGGATAAACATAAATACCAAGTACCTGCCCGTTCAGTGGAGTAAGGCAAGTTTTCAGTAGAAGGGTGTCTGACCGCGGTTTATGTTGGGTACCGCCTGTGGGTATGAGATGTGTAACCGAACGCAGCCACGCACCCAAACCCAGCTTGGAGAGCGGGGCAGGGCTCAGGTAAGAGGCAGTGGGAAAACTTAATCCTGCCTCTTAGTTTGCTTATGTTCAAGGGCTTGATTTGGTGAGTCTTATTATTCTTTTGACAGCTTTCTTCTTCAGTGCAGCTCGTGGGGAGGGAACAACAGCGCGTTCTGAAGGACAGCTGGTACGGCTGATTCCTCGGAGCGCATGACCACAACCCAGACTTTCAGCTTATGTTAGTTATTGCTACGGCTTGCCGAGGTTAGCAACCCGTCAGAACGGGAGGGTCTGTAATGACCCTTTCTTCTATAAAGACTTGTCCTCCTTGTAGCTGATTTTTGAATCAGGACAGTGTACTTAGTGCACGCTGCGTGAGTAGCAAGCTCCTCTTGGTTCGTAAGCATACCCAAGAAACAGTGATTGCCTGGTGAAGATTTTTAGGCTAGCAAGCAGGGATCTCTGTAATGAGATCTTGCACAACATTTGTTCACTCTTAGAAGATCAGAATATTCCTTGCCAAACCCTCAACCTTTAAGTGGAAATAGGACACATTGCCCTTCCAAGAAGACACGGATAGGATGGTACAACTATTCTGACACAGACAAGGAGGCCTAAAAGAAGCAGGTCCTCTCGTCTAAGTAGTCAAGTAACCACAGTTTTCCTCTTCTTACTGACTCTCGTCAGGAGGTTTGTGCATTTGTGTTTTGGAACATAATGCATAGCAACCATGTGTGGGCAAGCAAGATGATATACAGCTACCAGTGCTTTCGTACCTGGTGAATAGGACTAGGACTCATAAAAATGTTATGTGACCTGTTTCCAATTATTCCTTGCTTTATTTAGTTACAAAATATGATTTATCAAAATAACAATGACAAATATGATGTTTACAAACACATTTTATCAAAACCAGAAACTATAGATATGCCAAACAAATGTGTTAAATATGGGGAGGGAAGGGGAAAAGTTATTTCCCTTCCCCCTATTAATCACTAAGTGGAATAAAAGAAGAAATTACTGCACTGATTTCTTCTTTTTTTTAAATGTAATTTTTCTTTTCAGTGTTTCATTTCTTTCCCCATTTAGCTTTTCAAGGATATTGAAATTTGCCAAAGCTGTTAGCAGCACAAAAGAGAAAGACAGATATTCTTCCTTCTTTAGATTATCCCTGAATTCTGATTGTCACATGGTTTGTTCCATCAAGTGACCATTCAGAAATTTCTGAAACTAAAAATTTTGCAAAGAAAAAGCAGAGAAAACCTAATTCTTCAAAGTGTCAAATGATAAATTGGCATATTAGATTTTTTAAAAGTGCCTCAGATTAGTTCTTGAACAATCGAGGTTTAGTGTATGGTCATGGATTAAGGAATGTTGCATTGTATTGAGATTATTATCAGACTCAGTATAATATGTATCCTAAACTCCTGCTGTCATTTGTGAGTGTTCGTCACCATCAGGAGTAAGCATAGCTGTAAAGAAGGAAATATTCAGTGGTAGGTTTAACTTTAAGTCGGGGTCACTGACAGAAGAAGTGACCAGGATAATATGATTTCTTCTGGAAATCTTACTCTTCTGGAGTAAGAAATCTTCCAAACTTCGTGGACCTAGTGAAAACACGTGGCCTTGCTCCATTGAAAATGCTCCAGGTATTTTGTTTAGGAATAGGGGCAATAGTGTTTGTTTCCTTAGATCCATGTAGAGCTGCAGTGTCACAAAGTAATCGGGCTCTTGTTATATTCTGGCATCTTTGGCCACTTTTGCCTTCAGCACCCGGTTACTAGTAGGTGATGAAGTAAGTGTTGGTAAGCAAATGAACAGAAAGGATGTTCCCGCTGAGATGAGGGAAGGAGGGCAGCTGGAGGGCAGAAAAGGCACTTTTATCCCGCTTCTTGTTAGGCTGGTCAAAACTGGAATCCCAACATTTACATGGTGCAGTATCAGATATGCTCCCTGCATAGGAGAAAAGCTTGGTCATAGCACAGTAAGACAGCAGATGTTATGACAGACAGCCTTCAGCTGAGGTTGTCAGAAATTTATGTGGCATCAAAGCATCCCCATCTCGCCAGATGTCCTCCTCCGTGAGCCAGATAGGCACCTACAAGCTGGCTCCCTGGCTGGCTTTTTCTCTGAGGCCCTGAGCAAAAGAGAAAGCTGATTAGCTTGAGATCCAGGCAGAATGCAGTACTAAGCACCACTGGTAAATTAAACTAATTTACATTCTGCTCATAAAGATTCTTCCCTGAAAAGAAAAAGTTTCAGATGCGTTGCCTGCTGCAGACGTATGACGTACTCTCCCCCCTCCCCGGCCCCAGTTCAGGCTTTTAATTGAAAAAGAGGTACGTAGCTGGAAAAAGCTAGATCTAATAATGCTGCTTTCTCAAGTCATGAAGACTGGGCACACCAAATTTGGAACGGAAACGCACAGGGAGTTTCCACCCCTTGCAAAACTTACCCAGCAACAGCCCACTTTGGAGGCTGGCACAAGGGAGCACAGACTGCGACTGCTGTAGCGCGGCACGCGCGTGTCCGTCGCTCGTGGGAAGTTGTGTGTCGTATATGACACTGTCATGTACTGTGTTTTCCAGTCCTTCTCCCCCCTCAGCTTTTGGCTTGAAAAGGCAGAATACTGTTGACTTCATCTTTTCCATTGGGCAGATGTTCTTTCTTTTTCCCTCACGTGTTTCTCAAGATTATTTAAATTAGTTTTCAGTGATTTGAACAGACGTGAGAGATGTCATATTGAAAACCCTGACAGCAAAGCCCTGTGCTAGTTTCGTTTACGCAGATGATGACACAACAGTGTTGTAGGCAGGCTGCAGCCAGCAGACCTTGGTCATACTCTGAACAGGGCAGGTTCTAATTTGGGGTTTTGTGTTTATTTCCTTTTGAGTTCTCTTCTAAAGCTGATGATGATGGCACCATTTGTATTACCCTGATACCACAAGCACGTCTTGGTGGGGCATATACTGTACTCTGCCTGGCGATCATGATGCCAGTCACTAATGATCTAAGCCTAGGGCATGAGCAAGTACCTTTATGAGTTAATTAGAATAATTAGATAAGTTCAAAAAAAGTACCCACAAATAAAATAGTAAATACATAAAAATTGGTATAGCCCCACATGTACTTACGTGTGGATATACTTTTTGTATTTATACAGTTCCTACTGGTGGGGTGATTCTTCCAGTGGACACAGCAGTGGGGTAAGTGCATTGAGGTTCATTTTCAGCTCCCATAAGTGACAGTCTATCTCTCTAAGTATGGTAAGTAAACAGCTTTGCGAGATTTTTATCCTCATTTTTAAAAAGTCATCTCTTAGGTTTTATAACTTAGGAATTAAAAATCTTGGCTATTTTAATGTCATTTATAAAAGGGCTAGGAGAGCTGCAAATAGTGTGTGCAGTAAATCTGTGTCATGGCAGGAACAATCAGAAGACTAAAGAGTAATGATTAAACATTTAATCAGAAGCATTATACTTTGTTGTGTTCTCATTGTAGCTGCAGGAAAAGATGCTGTAACAGATCTTTAAATAGAAAACCTGAGGCTAAATTCTACTTCATCCATCAAAAGCAGCTGCTAGGAGATGACCTAATTTTAGTGGCTTATCAATTCCTTAGTGCTTGTTGGTTGATGTAACTTTGATCCTCTGATGCTAGATGACTTTTGTGCTGAATATAGCTAGAATTTAATGTGAATCTTTTGGATGGCTGCCCAGCCAAGCTGCATAATCCAAACAAAGAGAGCGAGCAGTACATGATTCAAGCTACTCACGTGTACAATAATACAAATATATGTATCCTGATTCCTTTGGGCAATCAGCTCCATGTCACCGAGCACATATTTCAAATACAGTGTCCTTGTGGGTTTTTTGGTGGTGGGTTTGTGTTTTGTTTTTTTTTTTTCCAAACAATGCGTTGCTTTTCATTGGAAAAACAACACAAGATGCAGTGAGACTCAGCTGCTGCCAAGAAATAATGATAGAGTCAATAATTGCAGGACGTTTTTAATGAATGTTTTCCAAGCAAATCATTGCCATTTCAAAGGGCTGTTATTTCTATTTATGTAGAGATTAGCCTACACGTTATCAAGGAGAGGGAATGGTTCTATGTTTTTTTACCATTAGTTTTTGTAGCATGTTTCGGGGATTTTTTTTTTTTAATACTAGAAAATATCTTTGTCTCTCTTTCTATCTTACTCTTTATCTGGACTGTAACTTGTTTTCCTTTTCCTTTCTCTCTTTCTCTTTTTGGCTCTTCACTAAAACCATCTGTGACACACATGCAAGTTGCTGGGTGTGTGAGCAATGCTTCACACATATTTACTTGCCCTACTTGGCATTATTTGCTATTCATTAAAGATTATGCAGGAGTTTTTCATGTCCCATTTTTTTTTTATTCTCTTAGCAAGCTAAGGTAGGAATAAGAGAATGGTCAGGCTGTTGTACAGCTCTTTTTTTTTTTTTTAGAGAGACTGTGTCTAGAGTTTAGACTGGGGAGGATTTAGGCTGGGAGGATTAGACTGGAAGCATTTCTGGGTTTTCTTCCTGGCACTGAAAATCATGCATTGTGTGAGCTTGGGCCAGTCACTTAGGGCCTGTTTTTCACACTCCAGTTGAAATAAATGGGAACTGCATGTGCTCAGCACCACTGCAAACCAGGTCATTTATCTCTCCTCCTTTCATTTATGCACTGATAAATATAACAATCTTCGCCTTTGCATACGCAAGCTGGGTGGAAGGATACAAATATGGGCAGTTAAACATGCAAATCCCTCATTTTGATGCACAGCCATGTCCATTTCATACAGCCAGGGATTTCTACATTTGTGAGCCCTGAGTTCTTTTTGGAAAAATGGGCCATAAATAACAAAATCTATATGGACATGTCAGGGAGGCACTGCTGAAATCAATATGTTTGTGTAGCTTCTTTTCTATAGTTTCAATTCTGTTAAAAATACTATTAGCTATAATAATCATTTTAGCTTACTTTATTACTGGATTAAACCATGTTCTCAATGTGCAGATGCCTTGGGCTTTACATGCTAATTGTAGGTTATTGCAAGACCCAGTGCTAGCTTCTTGACACACTTTGGGATTCCTAGGTAGGCTTAATTATCCTTTCGTGGTACCTGTATTTCTTCAGTGACTGTGAGGGTGTCCAGAGTGGCTAGCCTGCAACTGAAGATTGCCCCAGTGAAACGTCCGTACTGTAGGCAGTACAGGCATTTCACTATGCACTGTGGACCTGTAGAAAGGGCCAGATGTCATATGAAAAGCAGGAGAAAGTAAAAGTTTGTAATAAGCAGTCAGATTGATGTCTGTTTGCACTCTGTCTGCCTCTGCTTAAAAAAAGCCACCCGCAAACAGTAGTAAGAACAAATTTCTTCCATAGAAATGAGGGTGATCACATAAATGCTACTATTCTTGATAGTAAAATGTCAGTGGCTCCTGGCTCCTGTGTCCTCTGGTAGGAACTTGCCGGAAATCAGGAGCACTGAGGTTCTTTCTTGCAGTCACAAGATGTTGTCCACTAGCTTCATTGCTGTTATGCTGCTTTAAAATGATCAAATTTTGGTGAACATCCCGGTTAAAGGAAAAAAAAAAAATTATCTCTTCAGTAGATTCGTTGTGGAAAAATTTAAATGCTTATGTTTTGCCCAGAGTCTCGCAAAAAGACCAGAGCATTACAAGGACATCCTACCTGGGGCTTCAGATACAGATCCTGCTTGCTGGGACAATTCCTCCTGTCTACACGCCTTCCTTTGCCACTTTCCCTAGTACTCCGCAACATCCCCTTTCTCGTGGGACAGACAAGCCCACCACACAACTGAAATGCAGAGGGATGTCCATACATCCTAGAGGAAGCCTTTACTCTCAAGACCGTGCGCTTTCATATGTCTCCAGTGCATGCATCCGTCATGGGCTGGGGAAATGGTCCCTTGCATGGGGCACACACCTCTGGCGACGGCGTGGGAGGGTTCTCAGCGTGTGTACAACCCTCGGTTGTGTTTCAGGCTGCAAGAATTGCCCCGGCCAGAAGATCAGCCTCTCCTGTGGCAGAACGAAGAGCTGAACCCACAGCACTTGTGCTATTGTCCCAGCCTTCCTGGTGTGCCAGGCAGCCTCCCAAACTGAACCTGATAATTAGTGTTGTGTGTAACCATGAGTTTACCAGGAGTCTTCAGTGAAACCAGACCAACTTAAACATTTATGACCCAACTTTGTTCCCACTGGACTGGACAGATTATTATCTTCAGTGGAAATAATCTTAGATGCTCTATAAGTGTCAGAGAACAAACAAACAGCTGCTGCCTCTAGAAAGGAGCGATGTATTTTGAGAATCGGGCTGGCAGCCAGGCATTGCACACTCCTCATTCTGGCCCTGGGCAGATGCTGTATTCTTGCTGTCTCGTCATCCCCCATGCAGCACAGACAGAACTGTTTAGCCCTCCTTCATTGTGGGTGTGTGTGAAGATTAAATAAATCACCTGAAAATTAGGAGCATTACAGTTATTATTTCATACAGTCATTAGGAGTCTTTTGTTTCGAGTCAGTCCCCTGGCTTTTGATGTTTCAGTTAAAAATTCATATTGGTGGGATGGGTTTTTTGCTGCCTTTATGGCTCTGTACTTCATTGAGGGTTTTGTGATCCTTATTACCAACAAAGAAAGCTCCTTCCTGATGTGATGTTCTAAAGGTTTATTTCATTCCTCATGGTAGTGAGTCAGTTTTGCAAAATGCCAGGCTTTGCTGCTGTCAAGACTGTAGTAAGTAGCTAGGCCTAGCAGGAGCGAAAGTGCCCTGCTTGCAGGGCGAGCTGCTAAGTAGCATCACCAACTGGCCCAGTTGCCTGGTTTACAGAGGAAGCTAGCTGAGGCAAGGATGGGCTGGGAACCCAGATGCATCTCATTGACCTGGATATGGCAGCTGTACTCTTCTACCTGTACTTAACCCACATTTTGGATATCTCTGGATGTGGGTTAACCTAGTTGCTGAATATCCCTGTGTGTTTTTCAACCCACTTGCTATGTTTGTGAAAGCAGTGTAAATGAGGCTATGGAGCTGTAATGTACGATATTACCTGCGTGAAAGCAGGCTTTTAAATCCAGCAAGGCGTAACATGGTTACAAGAGCAGATGCGATCAAACATGTGAAATGACCCTGAAATGTATTTGGAGGCCTACTTGTTCTCCCAGCATCCTTGAACTTTTCAGCAGTGTGAAAACCAGTTAGGCGTGGATTACTTGTAACGGAGACATTAGCACCGAATGTTGCTAAATGACCACAAATGAGCAGTTAGAAATTTAAAAGCACTCAAATTCTGAAATATTTATTTAATGGAACCAATATTGTACTTAATGTTTGTTACAGGTCAAGTGAAAAGATGTGGATACAAAATCAGATATAATACAATACATACCAAATTCTACCCTGCTTCCTGATTTTTATGCTTATTTGGTCTTTATCCATGAATTGCCATGAATAAAAGCTCATCTTCAAAACCACTTATGCTTTGTACCAAATTACATGCCACTGTAGTTACTCTGGATTGGCAGGGCTAAAACTGAAAAATGAGGTTTTCCCTCTCCAAAACACTACTATTTGTTCCTGCAGTCAGACATTCTTGCATGGAAAACTGGCATAAAATACCATTTTTGCCTTTCAATGAGTGAACAGAGACTTTTGGGCATTTTTTGGCACTTTCTAAGGAAAAGATTTCGTGTAAGTACCAAGCAGTGATCACAAGCACACAGTCCCTTTGCTAGTAGTCCAGAAAGATCCACCTAGACTTTTGGAAAATACTGTGAGTCAAAAAACGTGTTTTTTAGTCAAGAAAGAGGCTCCATAAGATACCGTATCTTGACATACGTCAACAGTGTAAGACCCGTGGCACTGGAAGTGCAGCGTTGGTAGTGATCTTACTTCACTGACAATTGAGAAGCAAACGGTTCCATGGCTTTTGCTGTAAACAGCCTAACGGCCACCATCAGCACTGTTTTGGGGCAAAAGCCTGGAAGCCCAAGGTCCTTCCTGGGGCTGTAGAGTAAAATCAATGGGTGGCAGCTGTGCCCAGCATGTGCCAACAGAGCTCTGGAAGCACCTGAGCAAGGCTGCAAGACCTCTGGGCAGGCACGTCAACATTTTCCCTCAGTAGATGATTGGAAATAGCCCTGTATGGCATGTCCATGATCACATGTGGTAACCACGGGTGAGCAGGGAAGGAACCCCGGTCTTCCACATCGTTGGCAAGGACCGCAGGTCATGCACCACGTTTCTTACCTTCTTCTGGTGTTTTAATTCACGGAAGAAACCTACACTGGACAAACAGCGCCTCTGCTACATCAGTGTGACTCAGACAACTGTGAATGTCTTTGCTTGTTTCGGTGATTTGTTATGTAAAAAACCCCCATAATAATAATAAAAATTAACAGTGTTGCAGTTATGAGGATTGTAACACAGTTGGTTACCAGGCCTAGGTTTTCAAAAGCAATTTCCTTAGTTTATTTTATGTTTTTATTTTCTTACAGCCTGAGAAAATCCAGGAAAAAACACTTGTGTTATTTAAGAATGCCCAGTGTCTTTTTTGGAAGGAAGACCCAGGCTGTGCTACATTGCCATTAATGGAAATGAGAGTTAAGAGCCTAATCCTTTTGCAGCAGGGGAGATTAGAGCATATTGTGAATATGATTTCAGTATATATACTAAGTTCCCCAAGGGTATCTCATCAACAGCAACTTCAAAAGTTACTTTTATGCCACTTCCACTCAGCTGACAAGAACACTTGACATTTTGAGAAGGTTTAGAATAGAAAACATTAGCAGTTCGTGTTGATCATGTAACTCATTGGCAAAAACACTACTGTTTAAATATCATGTTCAGTCATCGCTGGATTGCAATCTAATGAGCGTAAAAGATGAGTACTTCTCAAAAGTGCCTTGTTTTGTAACTTTTACGGTTACAAACTTGCAAAATGAAAAACATGGACACTTACTTCCCCCCCCAAATATCATTTTCAAGGACAGTGCCTTTTCGTGCCTTGGAAACGCACTCCAAACAGCTGTAAATAAATAGTCATGATTCTGTACTTTCTGCTCGGTGAAATCTCAATAGGAAATTTTCATTGTTATGAACAGGATGAGTAATCTTGCTAATGTCATAGTTACCAAGTATGTTCTAGCTTGTCTTTGAACACCTCCGGCTTTATGGATGTATTTAGCCATTATCAAGTAGTAGCGTTCCAGGTAATCCTCAAGTAAAAGGAAGTGTAATGTCCTCCTTCCTCCAACTGACATAATCACTGTTTGACTTTTCCTCTAATTGAACCGGCCAGCTTTTAGAATTCACTTTGGCATGGATCAAGGAGTGGGATTGCTGATGTCTTTAACTTGCTTGTTTATTTAACTTCCCAGTACATAATCAGTTGAATAAAAATGACCTTCCCCTAAATATATCTGAGTGGCTATACTATATTATACTAATGACTGCAACATGCAGAAAGCCAAAACAAGCGTTTTGCCAGTATCAACAGAAATGATGAAAACACAGTTTTCAGCAATGTACGAATTATTGCTGCCAGCTTGCAGTTCCCAAGTTAACTCTTGATGAAGTTATAAATTGTGACAATGAATACTGTTTCTATCTTGAGTCACACTGTGGGCCAATTTCTGCTGCCATAAATTGACACTAAAACCATTACAGTTAGATGGTTCTATTTCTGTCCAACTAAGATCAGAATTTTCCTTCCAAAAATCAAATAATGATGGTGTGAGATGGAAAAAGGCATACATGGTGATTTCTGTTGTGCAGTTTCAACTGTTTCAAGTACAGAGGTGGAAGGTAACTCAGTGACTCAGTCTGAGAGTTAACGTTTGCCAAGTTGTGCGGTTCAGAGCTTTGTTTGTGAACAAGGAAGTAAAAGAAATCTAATTTCAAGCTCCATTGGAAATTGAGAGGAAACAAACAATATCTGAGAGATAAAAAGCAAGGAAGGGATAGGATAAAAATTCATGGGAGATATAAGGGGTGGAGGAAGGAATGGAATTATTTATCTGAATCCTCCCTAAATGTCTTCAGAGACTTCGTTCCAGACCATCCTAGTTTTAGCTTTTTAAAAACAAATCCTCCCTCTTCTTTTAAATAGGGATATGCTCGAATTAGAAGCACTTATCCAAACCACCCAAGCTTTTAACTTTCAGGGTTCAGAAAAAATGGGACCTGGAACCGAAACAGCTTTGGCTTGGCTTTTGCACAACCCAAACCATCTTTTTTTTTTTTTTTTCTTCTCTCCCCCTTCCCCCAAGATAGGTTAAAACCTCACACTGAAAGGAACAACTGCCGTATGCAGGATACTGGAAAGATAGCAGAAATCTTCCACCCAGGAGTAGCTATGGAAGGAAGCAGGATCGTTGGGGGAGCATGGAGCTGTATCGATGTAAGAGTGAGGCTGTCTCCACAGGCTTCCACTGACGTTACTTCCAAAATCTATCTGTGCTAGATAGCTTGTGTATTGGCTGAGAACAGCTGAAAGCCTTTTCAAGTGTTGTGTGTGTACCCTGTTTCACTTCATTGCTTTGCTTCATTACTGTGGTAATCTCCTTCACTGAGAGTGTTTATAGAAAGCTTGTTCTCCAGGTTAGAAAACAAGAATTGCTGTCATTGTTGGGCTTCTTCCAACCTCCGTTGTTAATTATGAACATATTTTCTTCAAATCTTTTTTTCACAACCTTTTGTTTGGAAACGTCACTATTTAAAGACTTGGGTAACATTGCAGTTTGCCAGAGGCCGTGTTGTCCAAGGGGAAGAATATCCAGGATGAAATGCTTATCTTTTATTTCCCCTTGTGCAATAATGCCTCATTACTGTTGTTATTTGCAAAAGGGAGGACTTTCTATTATCAGCATATCTCCTGTACTGCAGTTTCAACATTTAATAGCCGTTAAAAGAAATAAATTTTAAACATGTTTTGCCACAGATGAGTCTGCATTAACTCCCCCTCAAACTCTAAAATCTTGGGGACTTATTTAACAGTAATTTGCCAGGACTTTTTTTAAAGTTTCCAGATCAGAGCAAGCTTAGCAGTTCTAATCATAATGTAAGCATTTTCAAATGAGAATATTCTTTCTGAAAATATGTCCACTAACAAACAAATTATGTGGAAAAAATTAAAAATATCTCAGCAAAATTCCAGGCAATCTTTGTGCATTTGTCATGAGATAAATATCCATTTTATGAGCATTCCACTGATCCTTTCCAGTTCTTCTAATCTTCTTTTCTGTCATGTTTTGGAACAGAATAGTCACAAACTATTTGGTCTTTTCCAGGTAGAATATGGAAGGTTTGTTGCATGCATCCCTGGACTGTCTTGGTCAGGGTTTTTACTAGAGAGAGCAGAAGTACTTCAAATATTTTTCCTGCACAGGGTCAGCTGGATGCTCTGGGACATGTTTTGAAATAAAAGTATAGCATAAAATCGTAAAACCTAACAACGGCTTCGTCACCATGGAAAACTTCTGTACAGAATGATGATGTGTACCGAACTGTGATCCACTGTCAGTGTAATTTCCTGTAATAGAGAGCCAAATTTTAGGACACTGCATAGAAGACAACATCTGCTGACTCACCCACATCTTGCTCCATCTTCATAGATTACACTGTCTCTGGTCAGTGTCAGCTTTGGGTTGATGCTGCTGCTGACACATCTGTCCTGTTCTAATTCCCTCCTGTGGTAGGGGCTTAGGCCCAAATTAAGTGTGATGTGAAAACAGGTGAAATTCCCACCTGCTCTTCTACACTCTTTTTCCTATGCAGGAAAGGCTGGGGTTTGGTTTGGGTTTTTCTGTTATAGTTTGAGTTAACATCATAGATAGACTCATGAGTGGGTATATATCCAATACATATATTGCTCTAAGAACAGGTGGGAATAGCTGTAGAGGCTCATTAGTTTTATAGCTGCACTGTTGTTGCCAGAAAATTACATGCTGCTTTTCCGCAGCCCATTTTGAACTGGAAGTGCTGCCAGGAGCTTGCCCACCATTTTCACGTAAGCAGTGTATGATCTGAGAGGTGGGAGATTTGGGGTGGCACATCCGTCTGCAGGCATCTTTGAGGGAGAACTAAAGCCATTTGATTTAACCTGGAGGGAAAGGCTGTTCAGACTCTCTGGGGAAGGAGTTACTGTGACCAGTAACAAACACGAGTCCTGTTCTTTGCAGATACAGCTGCACATGTTGGCTGGAGACTGATGGAAGGGTCCATGCTTTGGTGGTGGAAGCAAGGACAATGCAGGAACTGATGTGCCGGCACCTGGAAAACGCTGTGTGAGACTACGGAGTGGCAGTGGTGACAGAAGCCAGACAGTGAATGCAGGATTGCCTGGCGGCTTGCCTTTTTGAGAAACCAGGATCACCCAATAGACCTAGAAAGAGTCCAGTTTACAACAGAACTGTGAGATTTCTGTTATTCCAAACAGAAACAGAGGAAGGGGCCTCAGACATCTCTGCTCTTCTGCCTACCTTCTTTTTCTTCTTTAAGTGTAAGAGCACGCTGTCCTTCTAGCTGACAATGAAATTTCCTCTTAAGTGAAGCATCTTAAATCTACAGTGGTCTCAGGGGACAGAATATCTTGTGGGACCTCAGTGAGAAGGTTGGAGGGTTTGGGGAGAAGTGTTTGGTTCTTCTACAGTTGCTGATGGGTTTTGGAGACTGAAAAAACTTCAGGCCTGCCCATTCCCAAGGAGTGGGTCAGACCAGCTTGTTGGGGTGGCGCGCGCCGACCTCTACCATCCCCTGTTGCCTGCAGAGAGTCTGAGAGTACTGTCAGCATGACAGCCATGGACCTGGTCTGTTCCTAGAAAGGAGAACGCCTCGCCCAGGAAGGAGACAAGAGCTTTGGGACAGCTTCGTGGTATTTCAGGAGCTGAGACTATGCATACTAGAGGGCAGGGGAAGGAGAGAGGAAACGCAAGATGCTGTTGGAAGTTGGCTTGGGAGTGGAAGAGTATGTAGCAACGTTAAATGTAGTTTGTCTCTGTGTGTAATCTTCTGTGTTGTGCTTGATAATTTAGGGAATTACAAACTGCACTTATGAATAAACAAATTGGAGCATTGCTGCAGGCGCGCGGAGAGCACAATATACCCATGTGATGTTATGTAGTAAATAGTACAATGTTGTCTTCATGGTATCGAGGCCACACGCTTTGCATGGAGGACTTAAACATTTACTAGCAGTAAAATCCATTAGGAATGGCAATTGTTTCCTCCTATTGGCTTCTTCCAAAGCCAGCACACTGAAAAATAGACTGTTTCCTTCTCCAGGCATTCCTTTTAAGATGACACAAACTCCCCCCACTGCATCCTTAGCGCAGGAACATGTTGACTTAATGCTTTCTTTTCACTGATGATTTTGTATTTCGGACTTTGTTGATGTACTTTTGCTATCTGAATGCAGATCCCAGTTTGATCTTGAATTTAGGGAATGGAAAATCCTGATAAACATCCGGGCTGTCGTGAATGCAAAAGACAAAGCCTTTGTAGTAAAATGTCTCTGACATGTGCCCATGAGAAGTGTTTGATGTGTTGTAAAAGGCATCTGCCTAAAAAAAAAAAATTGTTTTTCCTCTTGCTTTGTTGAGCAGGCTGTGGAAGTAAATGACACAAAGTAACCCTTCTTTTCCTCTCCTACTGCCCTCTTTTTTGTTTGATGTTGCAGCGATGTGATAATGGTGAGTCTGTAACTTGAAAGTAATTTCTGTAATGACTTATAGCATGAACAGAGGGGGTTTTATTTTCTGCTGCTAAAAGGAGATCAAAGAATGATCTAGAGATTAGACCTGTTTTGAGAGAGAGAGAACTGAGCAGGCTATTTCTACCTCTGTCACTGAAGTGCTGTGTCAAACTGGGCAAGTCACTTAACTTCTCTGTGCCTTGAGCCTTTGCTGTATACTATAGCATTCAGCTCTTGCACTACTAGCCAGTGTTTTGCATGGCTTAATCATAAATGACTGCCTGCACGCTAATTAGCCTCAACCGGTGCAAAGTTCATTATCCTTGTTTTCGACCTTTACACCAGTTGAGGGGACGTGACGGCTGATTTTGATTTAGGTTTGGTCACAGCTTGCAGGAGGGGAAGGTAGAAAGTGCTGAGGTCTGCAGAGATGCAGGCAATGGCACAGACTGATGTAGGCTGATGGGATTTTATGGGCTCAGGGAGGTAGCGTATGAAGGACACCAGCACCGGAGAAGCGTTAAAGCATTTTATCTTGGCCTGGATTAGTTTAAACAACCAGCTGAGTTACTAGCAGCAATATATACAGTGCAGGCCAACCTCCCAAATAAGTCCCGTGTCTCACAGTGACTGCGCTTGACTTTTGGTCACCAGGTTGCTGCTCAAACTGATTCAAATAACACTAGCTGAGGTATGCTGGCCGTCTCTCGCAGCTGTAGTTTGGAGGCAGTGCATGCTCGTGAGCTCAGACTGGCAAATGAAAAAGCCAGGCCTGTCAGCGTGCCAGCGTGCTGCATCTGCACGAATGCACAATCCACTGGAAAGCAGTCAACTGGCCAAGCCCTCCAAATACCAGGGCAAAGTTGTGCCAACAGTTGTCTCCCTGACAACCATGTTAGCACTGTTATATGTGGAAGAAATCGGCTACAATCAGTCTAGAAGGAAAAAACTTGTGGAAATCCCTCTGCTCTAGACGAGGTTGCAGTTCTGCCATCTGCAAAGAGGGAGAGATGGCAGGAGTGTCCCATTCTGTGGCAATACTGGAAATTTAATCCATAAGTACGGGCAAAGGCAACATGATTAAGGCAGAAGTACAGGAGCAGTACAATGCTATGTGCCATCCCACCAGGTCTGCATTTTGTGCACGGCCAGCGTAAGAGAAGAGACTCCCTGCTGCAAAATGTCTGCAGTCTGCATTCCCAGGGAATCAGTAGGAGTTGAGGAAAACCTCCAAATGTCGCATGCATCTGTGAGGGAAACAAGGAAGCTGGCTTCTCCCAAGTTATCAACAGGGAAACTCGGGAATAAAGAGATTAACGGGCTGTATTTGTGGTGCAATGTGTTGGTCTTTCCTTTTGATGCACCTGAAAAAGAAGCAAATCCCTCAGATTTCCCAGTGTGACATGGCAAAGCAAACCCCATGAATCCCTGCAGCGGTTGCAACAGTCTCTTCTTGCCCTCTGTCCTTCTAAGGGGAAATGTTGGGTGGCATACAACACTTAAAAGGTTAATGGTAGGCTAGCTGCTAAAAGCTTACACTTGTGGCTTTGGGTTCCAGGAGCAGAGGGACAGGAGGGCAGCCGGCTCATACCAAATGTCTGAGAGTACCTTACTCAGGGGAAGCACTGGCAGACTATAAAGTGCTCTGTTAATTATTGTTGACATTGCATAGAGAGCTTCATGCTGTTCTTTCCCTGCCTGCTTTGACTTAATTTGTTTGAGAAAGTACTTTTTTTGTGCTGCAGATTGCGTAAATTCATATACTCTACTGCACTGACAGATGTGTCTTTGTTTTAGAAGAAACCATTATTTTTTTCAGTGCTGAATGTGAATGGAGCATTTCACATTGGTGGCTTCCAAAAATATTTATAAAGCGAAGCAGAGCAGCTCAAAATATTTTGCCCTCCTACACTGACATTCACAAGCGTTTCTAACAGTGTTATCAAAAGCATTTGCAGTGGAACGTGCATGAGTTGGCCACAAAGACGGTGTTACTCAACAAACAACTGAAGGCACACATTTTAGTCAGCCCTACCCTGCACAGTGTGTAGCAGAACTCGGTTAACACAACTGCAGCTAATGGGACAGTTATGCTACATTGTGGGTCAAAGACTATCTTGTAACGACCCTCAGCCCTCGTTACTCCTGCTTGTCTGAGGAATCAGAGGGTGAAGAGGTAGAAAGGCACTAAAATTCCTCGTTCTCCCTCTTTCGGTTGCTACGATAGGGTTTGGCTCTTCACTGACCACCACAGGCAGTGCTGGCCCTGGGGCATGCCATGGCTCTGGCAGTCTGGCTGTGACTGGTGGCGTTGTTCGCCGTCCGCGTGTCACTGCTGGTGATTACCTGGGTGTCCTTCAGCTCACTCTCCCGTTCATTCAGTCGTCGTGAACATGCTGCTAAGGAGTGAAGCACGCCACCTCCACTCGAGCAGAGAGGAAAGATCCCGATGAACACCTAAATGCATCAAACTTACTCTTAGGTTTCATTAGAAATTAAAATGACCTCTCTGCCAATTGATTGTAATGATGTCCATAATCTTCACCACCGTATTGAAACCAGGGCTTCCGGTGTATTTCTTCCCACAGGCAGTCATCCAAGTGAACTGCAGCTGCAATCGGTGCCCTCCAGCTGCAAGTAGAAGAGCGTGGCTGACTGACCTCGTTAGTACAGTGACAATAATTGACACTCCATGATTTGCATGATAAAACCGTATGTATTCCATGTGTCCTCTCACATTTGTACATTTCCATCTTTAAAGTCTTAAAATGTTGTATAATGAATTGCAGTGAGTCCAAGGAAACCTACTTACAAACCTGCTAAATAATGTATGTCTCCATTGGCTTTGGTCAGCCCGTGCCTGCCCCAGGAGTCAGGGACAGTGAGGCTAAACACCATGCTGAAACACTCTGATTCTCCTCGACAGGCAAATGGTTAGAAACTGATATTTTAAACAGTGGGAAGTCTCCCTTGCTGAATAACATAGCAAGTACCTCAACAGCAGAAAGAGGCAGGATCTGTCCATCCACACTATCCCGCCTTCCTAAATCTGAGTTTGTGACGGTGGAAGAAAGGTGGGAAGCTTTACTCAGCCATGAACAGGAACTTCACCTAATCCCCCTTCTTCATTATTTAGGAAGTAAAATATCACTCTGATGTACCTAATGACTGAATCCTAGGTAGTGCGCTCCTTCCCTTTAATGGGTATAGAAGTTTTTTCCCTCAATCCTGGCGTCGTTTGGACAAAATCCTTTTCCATACACTTGCATATTTCCATTGATAGATAATTTCTGTTTTTAAATTGCTGGTGTGTGACCCTTTTGTCATCCATATGCAGTCTTATTTCTGCGGTATTTAAGCATTCAGAATGAAAAGTGCCTCAGCTGAAGATCATTTTCAGTGGAGATCGGCGATTGACTTCCTTTTTATTAAAAAAAAAAAAAAAAGCCATTTATTTTGGGTTTTGTGCATTTTGGAGGCTTGTGGATTGAAGTTATTTCTAAAACTCTGAAACAGGAAATAACAGCACCCTTTCAAGCACGTGTTGCAAGGTATTTGCTACCCTCTTGATTATAGCTTACGGCGGGTGAAGAAGCAGTAGCGGGTGACCCAGAATGCAATTAAAGAAATGTGGAGAAAAGCAACAGCAGACACATGCGGTCTTTTGTACCCTATGGAGTGTTAATTCCTCTTAATGATTTGTAACTTAATTAAAAAAACCAAACAAACTCAATTTTCCCATTTGGTTAGCGCAAAGTGAGGGAATACTAATTGTTTTGATTAAAATATTATTGAAGAAGATACTCTCGTATTTTGTGGACTGGGCTGGAACAGAAATGAGATACGTACTTTGCCTCTAATGTAACCATGCCAAAGCAAGCGGGAATTGATATGACAGATCACCTCAGACTATCTGAGGAATTGGGTTAAAGGATGAGGGTTGACAGGGATGTTCTTCTGGCACGAGGTAGCCCTCCAGATGAAGGATGACGTGTATCTGTGCAGAAGGCATTTGTTTTCAATGGCCAAGCTACGACTGAAGTAGGCTTCCCTTCCTCGGGGACCTTATCTTGGATTATTATCACCGGCTCCTGCTGCAAGTGAAGAGCACCTTTCTTTGACCTTGACATTTCTGGCATAAATGTTTAGGGGCGTGTAGAATCCACAAACAAACGCTTCTCTCCCTGGGGAAAGGCTAATGGAACAAACACGTGATAGATGATAGTGACACTACCTAACGCATGACCGGTTTGCACGTTTATTCTGCTCTCACTGAGGTCTTAAGTGGCCGCAGAAGAAAAGCAAGGCATGTCACGACACCAGCGTGCCTGGTGTGTTAGCGAGCAGGTACGTAGGCGCGTGCCTAGAGATAGGCACGCTGCTTGAGGATGCTTAACTGCCCAAGGAAGCCTTGAACTTGCCTGCCGAGGTCTCCCTAGAGCATTTGAACTTTGTAAAAATGCGGTTTCAAAATTCACCTCCTGCCCCAAAAGTACAAACAAGGTTTTGCAACCAGCTCGTGAGACGCTCGTCTTCTCCCTGCAACATGGTGCCTCTGTCTCAAGAAAGCTTTTTTTTGGAAGGCTGTCCGTGAGGTACTGGGGCTGGCATGCTCATGCGTGGCAGGCATTGCGACGCCGTACCCCTTAGGTGAACCACCCTCTGCGGGGAGCAGCAGTGCCGCTGTCCCTCGCCGGCTGGGGACATGGGGTGGGGAGCAGCAGGTGGGTGGTGCAGGCCGCCTTCTCCAGCTGCATGGAGAGACGGGAGAAACAGCAACTGGCCAAACTGGTTGTGGAGCCCTAGTTTAGGGGGTCCCTGATGGCGAGTCCCGTTCCGGCAGGCTGGTGAAACCTCCCGCCGCAGCGTGGCTTTGTTTGGAAAGAGCCTTGCGCTCCCCCTTTTTCCCATCCTCTCCCACTGCCGTATTTGTCCTAATTCCTTCTCCCCTTTTTATGGTGTTTTGATTGAAAGAATACACTGGCAACGCCAAGGGCTGCATCGGAGGGAGGCCCCGGTTAAACTGGTTCCAGATGTGCTCAAGCTGGCCTGGCCGCGTGCACCGAGGAGGAGAGCGTGCCTCTCCGGCTGGGAGAAGGCACCCATGTGCC
>NW_010271815.1:0-466 GCF_000690775.1 Eurypyga helias
CGACCCCCACTGCAAAAATTGTGCTTCCGAAATCTCTTGATGTCGATTCCGCGGGGGCGGCCGCAAGACCCCCCCGTGCCACGCACGGCAGAAGCCCTTTTTAAAGCTGCGCCCTTTCGCCGTCGGCACCGGAAAACGTCAGAGTGCTACCTAGCTCACGGCGAGGCATGCGTCGCTCTCGCTAGCCGACTCCCAGATCTCTGTTCCTCTTACCTTTCTCCTCATATTTCATTGTACTTTTTGGCCATTTCTGCATGTTTTCCCCCTAAAAACGCTCTTTCCCCACCTCACTACCTCACATATAATATGCAAATCGCGCAAGGCATGCTAGGAAATCTCCCCACCACGCCTTCCCCGAGGGTGGCGCCTCTGGCGGGTGTGGCGGTGCGCATGCGCGGCTAGGTGCCCTTGTGATTGGCGGCGCTGCCGAGCGTTTCCGGGTGGCGGTGGGCGGTGCCCCGGAAGC
>NW_010271816.1:0-11880 GCF_000690775.1 Eurypyga helias
GCTGCGCGGCCCCTCCGCCCGGGGGGAGCCCGGCGGCTCCAGCGCTCAGCCCCCTTCCCCTCCCGTTAACGAACTCCGAGTCTGATACTCGGTCTGTGTTTAACTGCTTCGTAAAAAGCCCTTCCAAGTGCCCGGCCGAGTGCTGAGCGGCGTGGGAGCGCTCCCGGCACTCCCGCTTGGGCTGCGGGATTTCGGGGTCCCGAGGCGGTGTTCCCGGTGGTGACTCGCCCTTCAGCCCCAGCTCCGGGGGATGTTCTGCCATCTCATCGCCCTTACGGCCCTCCGCGAAGGTTTATTTTCATTTTTTTAACAGTAACCTTAAAAAAAGCCTCTGTGATTAGCTTTCACGAGTAATACTTATTTTGCGATCCTTTTGTTTTATTAGGCGTTTGATTTCAGCCTTTTGCGAATGATTTACTTTTAAAGCGTAGCACATGCTCAAGGGACCTAGATGGAGTCAGGCGAGAGGGACCGGTTTCTGAGGCCGAGTCCGTAAAAAGGGAGCAGGAGTTTTCAGCGCCTGCACGAGAAGGTCAGTAAGAGGAGGGTGTTCATGAGCTCTGTCTCCTTGAGGGTATTTTATGGCAGGTTCTTCACTCATAAGGCACTCTGAAAAGTCCTGGTTGATAATATGGCCATATCTAGTATTTAAGGAAGGGAAAGAAGTGAACCCTGGAGAGATAAAGCTGATGAATTTAAATACGTAGCCGTGCAGAACTGGAAGAGTTGTGGTTACAAAACCTCCAAGCTGAACTGGGGGTACTGTGGGATGGCTGCCATGGAAAAGTCAGTCGTAGCTGAGGTGTGGTATGCCTCTGCCTGAGTTTTGCTCTGTCTGGCTGTGTCCCCAGTGATGCCGTTACCTGGGAATGCGTGTTAGGTCGTGGATCTGTCTGAATGACTCCCAGGTACCACAGTGTGGCTCTGGGTGCAGGAGTCTCCAGGTGCAGGATCGATGGCTGGCTGATGTTCTAGTTCAGGGTAGGAATTCCCCATGGCATCCCAACGGGAAAATTTTCAAGTGTTGTTTTCTAGTGTCTCCAGGGGATGCTGTATGTGCTGAACAAACAACTGTACTTTTAAAAAAGGGGGGGACACAGGCCATTTTATTTTTATTTTTATTTCAGATAATTTAAAAACTTCAGGGTTCTATTATGAAAATTTGTGGATTTCTAAGAGCCTGGAGGGTGAAAAACCCCAAGAACATAAAGCTGCTGATCACACTGGGTCCAAAACTGGCCATTTTTTATTTACTGTGAATTGTGCTGGGGATTTTATTTTTTGATAGATGAACATCTATCAGCTATGTTACAATCACGTATTATGTTTTCCCCCAAGCTTGTTAAAGATCTAGGTTTTGTAGAATAAGGGAACCTGTACACTCTAATTAAAAAAAAAAAAAACAAACCCAATCTATTATAACCAAATCAAAAATCTATTATAAAGTGGTAGTTTTACAGATTTCTTTGAAAATCACTGTAGTGGCTGGGTGAATAGACATTGCTCCACCAGAAAGCCAACCAACCACACAGAACCCTTCAATTCTTACCTTCACATTTTCCAAAAAGACAGAATATGGACTGCTAACTCAGCAAAAGCCCTTTTTTATTCCCAGGGACATCAAGTAAGGACTGAAACAAAAGTCCATTTCTGGTAGTAGCCTAACTTCGGCTATCAGAGAAGATGGGCTGGGAGTCCAAGATCTGAGGGTCTAACACAGTGAAAATACTGGAGTCATTTGGGCTGTCGGCTCCCTGAGGCCCAGAAGGATCAGAGCCTCCTTGTGCTGCGCCTGGTCCAAACATCTGTGAGGACATGACTCCCACTCCCGAGACTTCCCGGCCTGACACTCTGCTCCGGTAAATGTGTGCAGATGTGCACAGCGGCTCATGCGAGCGGCTCAGCGGGACAAGGCAGATGGCTCTCTGCTTGGAGGCCAGGAACCTGTGCAGCTATTGTCACGTCTCTTTTTAGTTGAGATGTTGTCAAGTGACCCAAACCTTGTTGCTGTGTTGCTTTCCAAAAGCTCTTCTTTGCTTTTTCCTCTTCGCCTTTTCCCCCCGTCTCCTGCTGCTTCCCTTTTGTCGACGACCTTTCCTTGTAGAGAGCAAACCAAAACAAAAAGCGCATTTTCCTTTCCCCATTCATGCTGTCTTGAGCGCGTGCCCTTCCCAAGGGTGCTCGCAGGCTGGCCCAAGTGTTCTGAATAAAACCGTATCGTTAACGTGAACCTGAGTAACAGGAACTCTCCAACTCGGATATTTTGTCATTCTTTGCAGGCTCTGACTGTGGATATATTTGGTTTATTGTTATTCCATACCGTGTAACTGTGAGGAGTCACAATGGAAGGAGCGTGAGTAGTGTAAGAGCGTTTTTAAAAGCCTATAGTCAGCTCGGGTCTCTAGTTTATTTTTTAGATTATAGGGGGTGCTGCTGATTTCTTTGAAAGTTGCCTCTTGTGAGATAAAGTTCCACAGCTCGTGATTAGGCCCTGCAATACCCCTGCGGTTAATTGTTTTGCCCATAGGTCAACAGGCTGCTATTTCAGCCAGTATCCACTTATGAGTTCACAAACAAACAATGCTTTTGTTGCCATAAGCCTATAAGAGGATGAGAGTAGATGTCACTGTTTGACTTACTATGACTGTAGTCTCGCATTTCTTGACCAAAGTTGCTTCAATTATCAGCAAATTATCTTCAGGACATGGCTTCTTTGTTTCTATAATTAAGGTTTACTGAAACTGCGCTGTTGATTAGGTACACACAGGATCCTTAGGTTAAAGGATTGCAAATGAGATCGGGCAGGGGAGCGTTTTAAAGCTTGTGTGTGGATTTTAAATACAAATACCTGTATCTTGGCAGAGGGGGGTGGGTGGGAAGGTCCCCTGAGGTGTGGCGCTAGCTACCGCTCTTTGGAAACACATGTAGAAATGCAGCAATCTTCTGGGACTCAAAAAGCACCTCAGAGTTGAAAAATCTCTAACTAAATGCAGCTGCTTTCCACATAGCGATTGTCTTGCAATCCAGAAATACCTAGGAGGTTAACTAATACAAAATCAGAAGTGTAAAACGTTTCTTCTCCAAGCCCTGAGTCATCCTCAGTTGCAAATTTTGCGTTCACACAATTGTGCGTGTCCTTGAAATTTTGTGTCTTGCAAAACAGTTCTTGGTGACCTGGTAGCCTGTGAGCTGCGGTGGTTTTGGCTGTGAAGTCGTGTGTTTCATCTGCTCGGTCGGTGTGATGTTCTGGTCGTGCTGTAGGCACCCAGGCAATGTGGGCTGGTACTTCACCGGTGAGGTTGCTCCCTGAACCAAAAGGAAGGAGGCCGCCTGTGTGGGGGCCAGCCTTGGCAAAGCTGGAAGGCCTCACACCCAGCCTCGCGTAGGCAGAGGCGTGACAGCGAGAGTGCAGGTTTCATTTTGATAGCGACACCTATGTATCAAAACACTTAAATAATGAAGTTATGTTGTTGTTAGGATGCTGTCTTTGATCCAAGTGCCTGCTTTTAAAAATTAGCAAACCTGTGCTGTTGTCTTATAATATTCTCTTGCACTTGAAAGCAGAGGGAAGGTTTACGTGAAACCTGAGTGTGGTTCTACGGTAGGAAACAGTTTCCTCGTGGTAAGGGTAGTGCAGCACTGGGAGGGCTGTGGAGCCAACCCCTAAAGCGGAGCTTAAAGAAATTTTGGGTTAATTGTGGCTGGGGCAGCAGTTGAATACTTACGTGACTTTGTAGGGCTTCGTCTGTCCTGGTTTCTTTTTCATTCTAATCATGGAGATATTGACAGTCAATGAATCTGCTGCTTTATAAATGAAACGGGTGAAATGCATAAATGAGAGCAATTGTCTATGATTCTTTGGAAATAATAATAATGAAGTACTGGCGTTAGCTGAAGGATGCTTCTGTAGGTTTAGAGATGGCAGTTTTACATACTTTATGATGAACGAAGAGTGCTTTAAACTCTGAAATTGTACATTTGGTGCTGTGGAAGATGTTAACAATGTTTTCTGTCTGTTGACAAGCAGAGTCACTGCCCTGCCTCGCCAGCAGCCTGGCGTTACGAGAGGCTTGGTCACATTTAACGTGTTTGAATCAAGCTGAAATGACAGACTGCAAGAAAGGCTATGAAGTTTGCTGAGTTGAAAAAAATGAATAATTTCAGCTTAAATAGTTACCACTAGTGTGTTGTGTAATAATAAAGCTCTAAATATTACCATTATTTATTAGTGAAGTTCTTTTAGGTCCTCTCGGGAATATAATGTAGAATAAAAGAACACGCGTGTATTTGGAATCCAATGCAACATGGTACTGAAAATGGTGCTCCGCCGAAGTCAGACAGCTAGGGAAAAAGAAGTAGCTTTAGAAAGGAACCCTTTAGCGAGGGAAAGCAATAGTGCAGGCTTCTCAGCACACTTCCATGCCAGCATCCCGTAGTGAGGAAGATTGCTTTCCAGGATCTCCTCCTGAAGTGGAGACGTTGGAGTGCCACTGTTTCCAAGTAAATCTGCAGAGCAGTATATGAAAGGAAATGGCTAGTGACTTGTGAAAAGAACCCCGTGGTGCACATGGCTGGGATGGATACAGATTTGGGGATGATTAGTTAGATGTGATTCCTGAAAAATAATGTGGAATGGTCACCAGCAGGAAAAGAGAGCCACGTCACTCCCGTCGAGGAGGGACTGACAGGGGTGAAATAATTGTGGGGCGGGTGCTGTGTACAACGCTGGGCTCTTTCTAATGTATTTCAACACGGCATTAGCTGGAGTTCATGCCAAAGGCATGAAACAGACTCTACAGCAGAAGAAAGCCTAGGTCGAGTTTGTTATTTCTACCGAGTTCCACAGGGTGATTGTACTCGATATCCTCTTTTAACAAAACCCCTTCAGAGCGCTGTGTAGGGGCTGTGGTTGTGTTTGATCAGTGAGGTGCTGCAGAGCACCTTCACAGGAGACTGAAGAACCACAAAAAAATACCTTTTGCAGGAAAAATCCTGTATCACTGATGTTGGCAAGGACTGGGCGGCCTGTCCACGGCAGCTGGATCGGGACAATTACATGCTGGTTCAGTTGTGCTGGTCCCGGCACGGCTTAACCCACCCGGCCCTTGCCGGAGCCTGCGCATGCTCATGGCGCTTTGGGAATGCTGAAGAGAAAGAAGATCTGCTGGCTTTGGTGTCTAAAAGTAATAATACTGAGGCAAGACACACATCTCCTGAAGAGTTGGAGCAAAAGTGCTGGTAACTTTGTGCAGACGTCGCGTGTTTTATAACTGCTGCTGATGCCCCGCTCTGCGGCGTGTTGTACGAGGCCGTGCTTTCACTCGCTCACCGATATTCGGTACCAGGTTTACGTTAGGGCTTAGCCATCCCAATACGCAGTCGTAAAGTTTTGTAACTTGATGAGCTCTTGAGAAAACAGTTAATGGAGGCCCTGGTGGAAGCCTGCACTGTGTTAAAGGTGTTTTTTCAAACTGGTCAGGTCATTTGTTGAAACTGATAGTTCACGATGGCTTCCTGTGACCTCCCGCTCCTTTCCTCCAAGGAGTGGCCGTGGTGCATGCTCTTGTCCCGTTCCCAGACGCTCCGCTCTGTGCCGCAGAGGGCTGAACATCTGCTCCATGCGGATCTGGGAAAGAGACGGCCTGGGGGAGCTCTGTTGGAGCACAGCAGCAGGCCATGGGAAATGGGAAGATCAGAGATAAGCAAGGAAAAATGTTTGGCAACTTCATAACCTCGTTGCACATTCCCTCCAGAGACTGGAGAGATAGGAGGGTATGCTTTTCTTGCCCTTAGAACTTGAGATTGTCTTTGGAAGGATTTGCACTTCCAGAGTCCCAGGGTGAGCATTCCCTTATGAGATTGCTATTTAGTGCTCTGAAGGAGGTGGCGCAGTGCCTGCTGGAGATGCTGAGCCACGCTTTAAAGGATTGATGGTGCAGGTGTAACGTGCTGCCTGGGAGGAACTGTGCTTCAGTGCAGAGAGTAAGCGCTGGAGAAGGAGGGATTTTATGGTCTGTGTGACCTCATATTCAAAACTCATGAGGCCCTTTAGCTCTTGTCACATTTACTAGGGACAGCCAAGCATTTCTCAAAATCTTATCGGAGAGTGCACAGGCTTCAGGAGCCTGGTCAGGAGAAACGAGGCTTCTTGAGATGATGCAGTGAGTGAGAAGTTTTACTACAGCCCTTTTAAAATCACATCTGGTACTTCATCTCTTCTTGTTGGGCTAATACTACTTTGAAAAGAACCTGTTGTTGTACTTCAGTCTCCTAATCACGTCTGGGTAAAAGGCAGGAATGGCATTTGTCTTCCATTAGCCCAGCTGATGAGCGTTTGAGCGCGGAATGTGGACTTAGACCTGGGATCAAGAGCGGGGCCTAAAGACACCACTACCTTTCCTTCTTTCTTTAAATAGTTGTTTGATTTTGGACACAATGTGGTTGTCTGATGATAGGATTGTTCTTGCTGAAGGCTTCGGTTTAAAAGCAGGGGTGTAAAGCTGATCAAGTATGTATAAGGATTCTTGGGCAACAAAAAAGCTCCAGGATGGTGGAACAAATTACAGACTTATGGTGACATGGCTGGGCTGATGGACATCCTGAAAAGCTTGAAGCACATAGAATAAGGGCATAGGAGTTGATGCTCTCCTAGGAGAGGCTGCCTCTCTTCTTCCTTAGGCCTGGTACCAGCTTTTGTTAACAACATTATGCTCTGGTTACGTTTGGATAATATGAGCCAGCTTGCCAGGGACATTTTCTTGCAAATATGAACATGTTATGGAATTACTAATTGTTGTAGTCCTCCAGATAGTCAGACATCTGGAAAAAAACAGAAAGTATTAGTCTGGACTCGGTACACCCTGTGAGGTCAGCCGGGTGTATTCCTGACCTTCTCTCGCTACAAACTGAAAAGGCAGTTGAATGTTTTCAGATGATTGTTGTATTTAATGAAGTCTTTAAGTTGTCAGCCCACTTGCAGAAAAAGACCTATCTATGCCTGTGCTCGTTACTGCTCTGAGCTACAAAGTGGGCGGTAAGTCACCTTTTTCACTTGGTTGGAGGAGGAGAAACGTGTGTCGTAACGCCATCGTGTTCACAGCAGCAGCTGAATAAGATGCACGAGCCTGTCTCACCACCTCAAAACATTTGAACATTTGTGGAATATGTAACTTGGAGAGGGTGTTTGTTTTCTTTCTGTTTAATTCGGCTTCAGTAATTCTCTCCTCAAAGATAAGTGTGATTGTGTACAAAAGGTCTCCAGGAGAAGCCAGAAGCTTGGTCAGATGATAAAAAAATCAGTGTTAGAGCCAAGATTAGATCCCTTTCTGATCAAGTCATGTCCTTTTTGCACAACTTCTGTTACCTCACTTTTCCTGAGACACCTTTCACCTGTGACACCTTCATAAAGTCAGTGTATGTCTGAGCGCTGTGGTCGACGCTGTGTTTACAACAGTGGTTGCCTCTCCCAGTTTTTCCTGTAGGAGGTCAGTTATCAGGGTGAACATCTCTTCTCCGAAATTAACTTGGCTTCAAATAAAAGGAAGTATCTTTGTAATTGCCTTGTTTACTCTCAAATATTTGATGTGCTGCGTATGTAACAAGCATTCTGTATGTTTTAGTTTTTAATTGTATTTCATATGTTAATTACTCATTCCATATGTTTTAACTTTTTTTTTTAATTACATTATCTCTCTGTGAATTTAGTGAAAGTCTGTAGCATGATGGAGACATCTCTTTTACTCCAGGAACAAGGTGAGTGTAGAGAGTACCATCCTGAGCTCTGCTTTCAGTTATCTCACCCAGAATGAGAACAGGTCCTTCAATTCCCAGTTAATTGTCAGGAAAATGGATTCATGTCATTACATGCTTTCCAGGGCTCACAGAATAGCACTAGGTGGATCTTTGCTTCTCACCGTTGACTTACTATTCTGGTGTCTTGATTCATTCTCTCTTCCTACATTTAAAGCTCTTTTCCAGGTGAAACGTTTTTGCGAGTTTTGATTTGTGTGCCTCTTTCTTTTTTTTAATGGAGAGAAGAAGCTCAGAGCTCCCCTGAGAGTGAGTAGCCGTGGAGGCCTAGAAATAGCTGGGAAGCTGGCAGCAAGAGGGAAGCTGGTAATTCGAAGTAAAAATGTGGTAGTTTAGAAGTAGCTATGAGCCAGCGATTAAATCTGACATTCAGGTGGGTTCTTCCTTTGTTCAGGCCCGGTCTGGGCATTTGATGCACTTTGGTGCTGCAGGACGGGCGAGTTGCATTTGCCCTAATTAGCAGGGTGTCCTCCCAGAAACTCCGGCTGGTGCAAAGCTGGCCCCCTTCTACTGAGCTGGTGAAGGTGCTCAGGAGGCTTGAGCCTCTTCATCGATTTCCTTTTCATACCGGGGGCAACTCGGTAGTGTTGCCGATGCTGTTTACAGCTCTGAATGGTCCGGAGTTGTGGTTTGTGAGCAAGGTCCCTTTGCCTGGTACTGCGTGAAGCAGTTCGTGTTAACTTGGGAATGCCGGACTGCTGCCACCTCTGGGGTTGAAACGCTTTGTGTTCGTGATGGGACATTTCTGAACGGAGGGCTCCTCACTTTTAAATTCACTTTTCTTGGCAGTCTGTCAGAGCCCGAGCCTGGCAACCTTTGTGAGATGCGACAAGCTTCACTTATTTTAGCTATTGGTCTGTCACTGTGTTTTTAATTTACTGTAATTTAATAAGTGACACAATGCTGGATTAAATAAATAAATGGGCTGTGAACATTCGCATAGACTTTGGAAGTCCAGCTCAGGGCAAGATTTAGTTTTTAATTAACACTGTCCTTGAGATTTATTGTTAAACTTGTATCCTTTTAAATAAGTAAATCTGAAGTTGAGTAAGAGATGAATAATTGAAACCTGGTGTGGGATGACGGGATGTGTTCTGGTGTGTGCAGCAGTGGAGCACGGCGCTGTGCACAGCAGAGCAGGCGGAGGACCATCACAGCTCTGGGCTGTTTCCCATAAGTTACGGGTCATTCCACTGCTGGGCCACAAGTTGGATGTTGTTGTTATTTATCCTCTCCCTTTGCTTTTCCTGTGTACGATATGTTACTGTTCGTAGAAAAACACATGTTCTTCATGGCATTATGAGCAGTCGTATTTTACATGTGCATAACCCAGATTTTTGTACAGCAAAGAGCTTTAGGAAGGCCTTCGGATGCTCAGCTAAAAGGAACTGTTGGGAGGTTTTGCTTCTTTTAGCCTCTACTGCTACATAAATTCTCCAAAAGGAGGCCCAGGCAGGGGAAGAAGCTGTAAAGGCATCCTCTCACTATAGAGGAATCTTAGTCATTAGTAAAATTCTGATTCATCAGGGATCAAAAGAACATGTTACCCTGATTTTCTTGTGTTATGTAGGGGGAGATATCATCTGATTTGCCATTTTTCCTTTGAGAGTCTGTCTGTAGGATGGGATGTGATTGTCACATTCTGCTTTTGTGATTTATACCGTTTTTTAACACACGATCTTTTAGATCCTAATGAATATTTCTGACTCTTACACTGGGTGTGTGGTGAACCCTGAGCAGTAGTAAAAGGTTCACAAAACTTGAGAATATTTTATGTGCAAGAATTTGATTAAGCTAACTGTCCCATTCCTTTCTTCCTGAACTGGTTGTAATGGGGAGCCAGATTGGGCAGTGGTCATGCTTGTCTCAAAATCTGTGTATCTATGAAGGTCCTAATAGTTCTAGGGAAGTTCTTTGTCTTGAAAATTTAAGAAGTTGGTAGTTGGGATTGGGAGAAGGGAAAAAAGGCCTCTCAGTGTTGACAGCAGGCAAAGTTAACGTTACTGAATTTGTTCAATAAAAGAATTGTAGGAGAGACTACCTGCAAACTCACTGCTTTTCCTTGCCGTAAGGCTCTTGGTTGGGTAATACAGTTGCTTGGGGAGTGCCACAGGTGGAAGTGGCTCCTGTAAATGTGGGACCTCTACAAGGATTTCGGGAACCTGAGGATCTTCGGTTGCTCTGTCATTCATGGGGGCTGCTCAACTGTCTCGTTCAAGGCCACTCTGAAGACTCTGGGTTTCGAGCTCTTAAGCGTGGGATGGATTTTTGGATTGCATTATGTCTTTCATAGGGTACCTATGGTAAAATGGTCCCATCCAGCTTGGAAAACCCAAGGGTAGCTCTAGGAGCAGTTGCCTTTTTCAGGAAGATTTTGACTGATGTCTTAAGCAGTGCTGCCCTTCCTGTTGTGTCAGTAAATGACCGAAGCTGTTGCCTCAGGCGTCGCAGGCCGTCCAGCGGGGATCCCAGCAGGGAAAGCAATGCCATCACTGCCTTTGGTTTGGGAAAATCACGGTGTGTAGGGTTCTGCATGGTTTTGTACCTGAGGTATATTTAGGTTTTTTGCTAGCTCTACAGAAATCCGCTACCCAAGCCCTGTAATTGTCAGACTTTGTGATACTATTCCCCCTGTCAGTTATTATCTCCTAAGATTATCAAGGGTAACTTCACATGGACTAATTGTAACAACTGGAAAGGCCTAAGGGGAAGAATTCTGTCTCGACGTTGCAGGTAGGGGATTAAGTGTGTATATATTCGGTGTAATTTGCTGAGAGGTGTCTATGTACGTCTGTCAGAGGAACTGTAAAATCATTTGAAATACTGTGAAGGATAGATACGTGGTGATATGGAGGCTCAACTTTGTTTTGCTTTTGTTGCATTATCCCGTTGAAGCTAATTTTATAGGCTTTTTTTCCCCCTTTGACTGCATAAGCTAGTGTCGGGCTTCTTGAGAAGGCACTTATGTTCTTGAAGGATTATTGTGCTAATTTAGCTTTCATTTCATCAGGTATCAAGGCCTCACATCATCCTGGTATTTGTTACTGTGCTTTTACTGTAAATTACTGACACCGGAGATGGTTGGTGATTACGGTGAAGATGACTGAGGTGCGGGGAGGAAATACCGGGTTTTGATCTCTACTTGCTCTGCTGCCTTAGAGATCCTACAAGTGGTTATGATCCTCAGGGGCTCAGTAATGCTGATTAAAATAATCCATCTGAGCAACAGAGCCTGACCGATTTTCTGCCAGAGTCCTTAAAAGATGCGTTACGTTTATTCTTGAAGAAAATTTAGTGGGCAATTGCTTTCAGTCAGGTAAAATATTTCCCGTGTAAAAGAATGCCTACTGTGCTGGACTTGTGATGGGGAGTACTGTCGTGTCAGAAATAACAGGATGGATTCATGGCATTTTGTCCTTACAAATGTATTTTCTCTTATGATCAATGGTTTTGTTAAACATAATGTTAGCAGCACTAGACTCGTCTGGTCTATAGCGTTCCTGGCTTCTAAGTTGCTGCTTCTGAACTCCAGCGTGTGAAGTAGTACAGGTGTCTGAAGCTATTCAGCATACCGATTTTATGTAAATGAGGGGTAAAAAGTGTAGTATGTAACTGTTCAAACAGGTTTATCTGTCTTAATTTTGGCCTCAGTGGAATCAGTCTTTAAGCTTTTCTTGGGACTTCTGGATAAAACAGAGCCGTTTTCAGTGTGAAAGTGATGATGTGCAGTGCAAGTCCACCCCTCGTGAGTGACGTTATCGCCCTAAAAGCTGCATCTTTAAACAGCCTGAACTCTTTCCTGTTAATGGTGGTCCTTGTTACTACTGGACATATCAAAGTAACTTTTCAATTTATTTTCTATATTTTCCTTATTTTGAAAATCAAATCTATTGATTTAATTGGGACTTAAAGTACATAGAATGGAATCAGAGAATCCCAGCATGGTTTGGGTTAGAAGGGACCTTAAAGCCCACCCAGTCCCACCCCCTGCCATGGGCAGGGACACCTTCCACTAGACCAGGTTGCTCCAAGCCTCATTCAGCCTGGCCTTGGACACTTCCCGGCATCGGG
>NW_010271816.1:11962-25257 GCF_000690775.1 Eurypyga helias
CCAATCTAACCCTCCCCAATTTCAATTTAAACCCGTTACCCCTTGCCCTGTCACTCCCAGCCCTTGTAAAAAGTCCCCCCCAGGTTCCTTGTAGCCCCCCCCAGGCACTGGAAGGTGCTCTAAGGTCTCCCTGGAGCCTTCTCTTCTCCAGGCTGAACCTCCCAACTCCCCCATCCTGTCTCCATGGCAGAGGGGCTTCAACGTATGTGGAGGACCTTGCCCTTGGCCTTGTTGAACTCCATGCAGTTGGCAGTGGCCCAGCTCTCCAGCCTGTCCAGGTCCCTCTGGATGGCATCACTTCTCACCGCACCACACAGTTTGGTGTCATCGGCAAACTTGCCGAGGGTGCGCTCGATCCCACCGTCCGTGTCGCTGACATGTGCGGCTTTAGGGACATGGGAGAGGCGTTGTGTTGCGGTTTGCCACATTGCTCCCTTACACTGGTACAACTCCCGAGTATTTCCCATCAACTTTGGTGATGTACGGATGTGTGGTGGTGCCACGAAGGCTATTTTTCTGGAAGTTTGTGCAGCAAAGGAAAACTAATTGACAAATAGTGATAGTCTGGTGTTCTGCCGGTGCCCCTTTTCCCATAGATGTCAAGTGTCCGCTGCAGAGTGTGTGAAATCTGAATACTTTGGATTTTGTCTTTAAGCAGAATATAGTGTTGCTTTTGCTTCCTGCACCAAATGCCATGGGAGAAAGGATAGTTTTGATCTGTGCTCTCCACACTGAGATGTGTAGCAGTCTCAGCTTTCAGGGATGAAAGACGACTGTCATTTAAAGCGCTTGCCATATGAGAAAACAGAGGCTCATCTTGCATAGCTGCTTGGGGGAAGGGAGCAAGCAAATGCTTTGCATACAGGAAAGTATCTGCTCAGGGGGTATTTGATTTCGCTAAACAAAATATTATCCAACCTCCTTTGCATGACTTCCATACCATAATGGGGTTAAAATGAACAGCCAAATGCAAATGGTTACACTTGGTGTTCCATATATGTTCTCATACCCTCTACCAACCTTAACCATAATATCCTGTCTTTTTTCTTAAAGAAATATGTACTAGGAAATTACGAGGCATCTCATTTGCCTGGTAGTAAATAGTATAGAATTCAGGCAAATCCTAATGAAAAGATACTGTTTATTTCTACTAGAAATATTTCTCAGACTGAATATGTGACTTGAAATAAGTGGTTTCATTTCCAAATTTTCAATCCATTTATATGTCAGGAAAGCCTTTATAGTATTTGATGAAAGCTGTTGCTACTTGAGACAATATTTGTTCTTGAAGCCTAAATTTAGTAGTTGCATGTGCAGTTCAAGGAGAGTAATAGGAGTTCTCTGAGCATGAACTTCCTTTTCATATTTTGGAGGAATATAAGATATAAAAAAGGAAATGTTTAATGCTGTGCATTTAAATTAGCGCTCTTGATTAGGAAACAACTCCTGTTTTTAGTCTCTTATGTGGATTCTTTGACTTTTATTAGTTTTCTCATGACCTTATAATGAGTGATTTTTGTGTATATAGAAAAAGGATTTTATAATCTTCAGGATTTTTCTGTTTTGCCTGAATCTATCAAACATTTGTTTAGATGAAGTGAAAGGGAAGATATCTTAAAGTGTCTTTTTCCTGTTGCACAAGGTTTGATCCTTCCTTGAATTCTGCAGAATCTACTAATTTGAGCCACACTAGGATGCATTGTGGATATTTTATGTTCATTCATCTTTGATGTTTGGGATTTGGGACTTCAGTGGTTTATTTTGGATATAAGCCCAGGTGAAAATGTGCTGGAAAAGGGGTGCACCTGGCAGGCAAGGTTGTGGCAGCCCTTTTCTGCACCAACAGGTTCTGTCCTGGGCCAGTTTTAATCTGAGGTGTTTCTAGAGTTTCCATCTCCCTCACATCTAGATGCTGGTATGTCTGAAGGTGCTGTATACAGGAGGGTCAGCCCTGGAGAGCACAGACATTAAGATTTGGAAACTCAGTGCCTGCTTTCCAGGGTGGATTTTTTTTTTTTTCCCTGTGTTTGTTTAATGCTGAGCTTGACCTCTGTGGAACTCTGTTGAGATTTGGAGGTGAAATGGCATACACTGAACTTTGTGATTTATATTGTCTTTGGTAGAAGGCTTATGCAAAGATGCGAAGGGTATCTGGAAGCATCATCTGGTCCAGAGTGCAGCTGCGTTTTCACTCACGTTCTTTTATGAGGAGCTGAGCGCACTTGGGGCTATGCTAGTGAGCTGCTCTGAATCATTTCTATTGGCAATTCCAAGTCCTGGGGTTTTGTTTAAATTTTAGTGTATTCTTGTGTCAGCTGACATCTGCTTAGGTGTTTTCTATTAGCATCCCTTTAATTTTGGGATATGATTTGCTTAATTGAAACTTTGAAGTCAAGATATTTTGACCAAACCTGTTCTTCCTTACACTAGTATAAATGCAGAATAAATGCATACTGTGACTGATGCTGGTAATAAACTGTCTTTGTTGAAGAGTTCATGATTTGAAAGTGTCAAGTTCCTTTGGTCCAGCAAGACTCCAAATTTCTTGACTACCTAAGCGTGCTGCAAGGCTTGCCTGCTCATCGAAGCTGCAGAGTAAAGGAGGGATGGAAGGAAGGGTAGCTCTCAGAAATCAAGAAGGGGTAGTGGTAGTCACAGAGAAGTGCTCCATGACATACTGTGCATGCATTTAAAAAAAAAAAAGTACATAAATCCTTTTTTTTGTACATGTGCCAAAAGCATAGGGCAGTTGTAATTTTAAAGGAACAGCTTGATCCAGTGACGGAGATTTGGTATGGTTCAGTTCTTATGGGCACATGATGAACAGCAGAGAAACGTGACCTATCGTGAAGTTCTGCAGCAGTGCCAGCTCTTCGGTTGTTTTGTGTTTATAAGCAGATGCTTATTCTTTAATCTAGGGAGCCACTGGTGAGTTATCCACAGAGTGACTGATCTACGAAGAGATGCAATTGATTTGTTTCCAAGCAGAGACATGGCTGGTCTAATACAGTGCAGGCACCCTAATGACAATGCAGTTTCTACTGCTTTTTCTTATTTTCCAGTTTTTAGTGACTAGAATTATTTAAAAAAAAAAAAAATCCATCTGTACTGATGTACGTTTTCGGGGAGAATGTACTGGGGGGCAGAACTACAGACGTTCATATGCCCAAAGCCTGTAACAGTGTGAGTAAATGGCAGAGCTGCAGTGCTGTTTGGTATCACAGCTAAAATGATTGACTTGTTTTTATTTTAAAAACTTTGTTTATTAGGGGCTTTATATCTCAAATAAAATTAGCTTTATGTGAATGAGAACTATACTTGTAATGATTGAGTTTAGAAAAGTAATGTCAACACCCCAAAGGATTTCTGGCCTTTGATTTTTCCAGTGTCCAATGGAAGCCTTTCATAGGGGCTGGATAATGTCTTGTTCTGACTTCTGCTGCAGCACACAGAGAAGTGTCAGCTTCCAAACCAATAATATTTTACTTATGTTTCAATATATGAGTAACAGCACAGGCTTTCTAGAGATTATCTTTTTGTAATATCTTTAGTTCTGTGACATACTGCAGCCAGATGAATGTAAATCCTTCAGCATTTTGAAAAACAGGAATGGATCCCTTTTAAAAACGTGTGTTATAGCAGGGATGTGCAGAAACATTAATTCACTGAGCCAGAGTCGTATTCTTTTAATTAGGAGGTGCAGTTAGCAGAGCACATGATGCTTCTTCCTCTTCATGCTGTTTCTTTCCTCTTTTCTAATCTCTGTTCTCCAGTGTGTTTTTTTCACGGTCCTTGGGAGTCTTGTTTTTTTAGAGTGATCCCCTGCTGACTGTTTTGAGGTCTGTCTAAGCAGTTTCTTCAGCTCTGATTTAAAAGAAGTTGTTCCCTTTGATTGCTTAAATAATTCCAGTGCTGTCCATGCGATTAGTTTCCTTGCTGTGGAAGAGCTGAGAGGAGAAGAGGCCAAAGACCCGCCAGTGCTCCGCGATCCATCTGCTGTGACGATGTCCGTCCAACTGGGATGTGACTTTGTGTGTTCCTGGTTTGTCACCCTAGGCTGGGGACTTTGTAAACGAATCCCTTAGCATCAGAGGGACTGGCGGAGAAGCCATTCTGTGCAAACTGGTGCTGGAAACACTCTGCTTCCGCGCGGCATTGGTGCAGATGTCTCCGGCCTTTCTCAGCAGGCGTGTCCTACGCTTATGGCAAGTTCTGGTGCTTTATCAGCTGCAGCGAGAAGTGAGAACTCCTCCTGCTAATCTTCTTACAGAGGCAATTGCTGTGGTGAGGAAAAATGCCTCAAGCTGTTACCTCCTCCGCAGGGCTGGTTTGTTTTCCCCTTTCCTATCATCTCCCTTTGCCCCACAGCGTATGCACCACTGCCTGTGTTTGCCTTTTTGCTTCTATTAACAGGGAATGTTGCTTATTTATTCTTGTCTTGAGGCAAACGTTGAAAATAGTAACTTGCCTTTGAATTTAATCGGTTCCTAGATTACTGTGGTGGCAGAATCCAAAGTGTTCAGCCTGGGGACATCTGTGTTTGTTCAAGAAACAACAGGAGATGCAGTGGATGGAAAGTAGATGAAGTTTGTTGAGGCACAGAAACTGGCAAGATACCTTGAAGAAAGTGTTAAATAACAGTCTCTGCTTAAGGCCTCAGTCCAGCAGAGCACTTAAACATATATTGTAACTGTAAACAGTCGAGATGTCCGGTTGATTTAGATGGGACTAGCGTTGTGTTTAAAGTGAGATACTCGCTTGAGTGCCTTTCTGGATCAGGGCCGAAGTGAGTGAGAGCTCGAGTTGTTTTTCATTTACAGGAGTGAGACCTGGCCAGTGGTTAGTGGTGTCCCGGGGCATCTGAGATCTCAGAGATACTTTTGAAGGCTGTATCCTGCCACTTGCAAATACGCTTCTTGCTTGTTTTTCTGCTTACAAGTCAAATGACTTCCACAGAACGGGAATCTGAAAGATGCAAGTAATTCGTTGCGCGCCAAGGTAATGGTGTAACTGATCACATTTGTCAAGGGCCTCAGCCCAACTTGTGTGGTGGAAGAGGAAGACGGGCAGGAGCAATAAAAGTGGTGATGTGGAGGTGTCTTTCTACTTTGCTGGCGTTATGTACGTGTAAAATTCTTAGTTTTATGAGTACTTACATAAAGCTATAGCTGAGGTTTTGGAATATATGAGTCCTATCTACATAATCTGTGAATCTTTAGTCCATCCTAGATGCGTTTCTTAGGGAAACAGGATTTTTTCCAAGCAATTATTCCCATATGATTTTCATTACTGGGAGGAGCTTGCTTCCTGGGCTTTATCCCACGAACTATTTCTCTTGGAAGTTGTCTTTGCCCCAGAGAGCTGACCGCTGACTTCAGAGGAGTCTGCTGTGCAGAATGCTATTCTGCTTCAGGTTTGCCGTTGACATTGCAACAATTTGTCTCATTCCCAATCTGTGTGAAGTAGGATAATAATGTTTACCCACCTGTGTAACGCAAGTTCAGATCCTTGAATGAAAGGCCCTATTGTGCAAAAATACAAGGTAGCACTATTGAGGAGTGGGAAGTATTCTGTACTTGGAGCTTCAGCTGTTTACAGTGAATGTAGTGAAGCTTCAACAGACAGGTAAGGTGTAGTTGGTTTGCACTAGTGCATGATGTTGCTTTAAAAAGAAATAATATTGGGGAGTAACACTAGAGTTGTCACTATCTTAGTATTGGCAGAAATGTGAAGGACAACTTTCTAATCCCTTAGGTGTGGAAATTATTCTGCTGCTATTCCTGGTTGTTGAGCTGTTCTGCTTCTGGCTAACATGCTGCCGACCCCCCGTTCCTCTCCTGGCTTGCGTGTCCGTGTTGTTTCTGACTAACTGGCAATAGGACATTGAAGGATCTGGCAGAGGACAACGGTTGCAATAGCAGGGTGGTAGAGGAATGAAGATGAGAATTAAATTTGCTAAAGAATAATACTTGAAGAATAATATTGCTTTTGTTGTGTATTGCACCTGCAGAACCTGGACAACATTTATGCCACAGGCCAGGTTGTGTGCAAAGACCTTTACAGGAACAGGCTCGTTTCTCTAGCATTTTTAAAACCCAGATCTCGGTGGTGCTGGTATCAGTGGTAGAGCCCCTCTGACTGCAACAGGACCAGGAGTTTGCCTCTCCCTTCAATATATAATGAATTGTGTGAGGAGGAACCATAGCCCAGAGCAGAGATTTGACCAGAAGTCACAGCAGGTTAAAAATAAAGCACAGGCTCTCACAGATCACCAGCAGGCACTTTAAGATGCCCAAAACAATTCTCAAGAAGTCAGTGAAAGAATATAGAAAGTTGTGAAATAAGCAGCTTTTCTGTTAATCTTCAATCATCGGCCATGGGGGGTGTGTGTGTGTGTGCAAAGCACACTCAGTAAAGACCCTTACAATTGTTCCTACATAAGCCTTGGGTCAGGAAATACACCTGACAAAGCTATAATTTGTAGACCTGTGTAAAACACCTTCTCATAAGGCTTTGTTTCATATCCCTTTGGCTAAATCTTCTTACAAATTTTCCTAGAGTTTTACGTGCACAAACTATATCATTGTTTTGGAAAATGCGAGTCTGACCACTGTAAATGGGTTTATATTTCCAACAGGGCAGTTATTTAATTTCCTGTTGGAAGTCTGCAAATGTTGGCACTGTTCACTCTCTGGCAGGAGGCCAAAAGAGAGGTCGGGATCATTAACATGCTACAGTCCATTCGAGATTTCAGTTGGTTTCACCCAAACTTTTAAGACTGGACTATAACAAAATATATTTTGTTGATTAAACTTCATAAAATAGTCAGGGAGACGGGTGGAAGGGGGTGTTAGCATGGCATTCTCTGGCACAGCAGCTTTTGTTCTTCCTTGCCTACTCCTGTGCTGGAGTAATCCTCATTTTGCTGCCGAATTAATCTCACTGTGTAGTTTTCCATTAAAGCACCACAAAATGAAGGCTGAGGTCTGCTCCTGAAATGGGCTCTTTCAGTATAAACACGTTCCCTGCTGCAGTTACCTTCCTTGGGATCCATGTGCATGGTCCCTGCGGAAGGACGGGTGCCAAGGTTGAAACCTCTCCTAGTCACAGTGGCATGACTGGAAGTCCTGAAGTCACCCGGATGCATTTCCAAAGGGTTCATCGGCATCCAGAGGACTGGGCTGTTTGGAAAACACTATATTCGGAGACCAGTGCTTAGAAATGATCTGGAAAGCGAACTCATAAACAAAAAAGATATTTTTTTGATCAGAGTTTGTTTTAAATACACAGACTTAACTGTGCAAAAATGAAGCAGGCTAATGCAGCATAAACCCACATGATATGCCTTGGGTGCCTAGCGTAGTCTGTCCATAGGTGCATGATGCTTCAGGCAAGGCAATTTCTTCTGCCTAACAGCATTATTAGCTCACACGAATCTTCTGGGGCACCATTTCTAGTCCCCAACTTGCTCATGGAATTCTCCATTTTACTGTGGTTTACGACAGAGATACACTCTTAACAACATCTACAGCTTGAAATAAGGGAGCCAACTTCCAGTGTTCTTTTGCAAGTTTTTCACTTTGAGAAGAGCTATGTGTTGAAAACAAATGATGAAATGATGTAGCAGGCTCTTCGTCACTTGGAGGCCTTTAAATCAAGGCTGGCTTTCCGGACAATACGCTCACAGCCACAGCGGGCCATGTGCAAGAGTTGCTGGCGGTAGGAAATCGCGGCATGTGTCATGCAGGGGATCAGACTTACGATTACTGTGGTCTCTACTGAATCTCGTGTAAGGCAGTACTTCAGTGTAATCTGTTTGGATTTACCCTGTTCTGAACTGGAGCAGCTGCTTTTGCTCAAGGATTGGGGTGTGGAAGAGGGGGTGCCTGTAGAGAAATGTGCACAATTCATGTATTATAGTTAATATTTGCACTCACTTTTTCTGGCTTATATGAGGCTGTAGTAGGTGAAGCTATATGATGGAAAACAGAAGGATAAAAAGCATGTTTTGAATACCTGTCATGCTTTGGTATTGTTTCTTGAGTTATATTCTTGACTGCTGATAATATGCAGCTCAGTCCATTGATACGTATTGAATCAGAATGGGGAGTACCTAAATATCTTAAGTCTATCGAAAGATCAGGTTCTTTTTTTCATTGTGACCTGAGAAATATGCAGTGCAGCTAAAGGAAAGTGCACATAAACCCCAGAGCATATAAAGCATGTAGCAAAGGATATGCCTGAATTTATGTACTGCAGTGTACTTCTGCCACTTCCATGTTTTTTGTGATAACTCATTTAATGAGATCTGTAGGTTTTCTTTTTTTCCAGCATACAGATGAACATATCTATATTTACATCCTGAAAGGTGACCTAGAGAGTGTTCTTTCCATATGCTTATGGAGCTTACAGCAGTAATAAGTGGATAGGGACAGGAGACCCTCTGGTCCTTTTACAGTTTCTTCTGGGTGTTAAATTTCATGCAGAAAATATGGTTCTTATTGCAGTTTGGCAGGCTTTAGGAAAAAGCAAATCTTCTCAATGTTCCATCTACGAGAAATGCAGCACGCTCAATTTTTATTCCTTTGCTGGCTCTCAGTGACAGGATCCAGAAGTTATCAATTACTTACAGTAGGTTTGATCAGGGGATCTCAGAACTGTTTCTAAACAACTTTTAATATTTCAATTAAAATTAATTTTAATGAATGTGTCTTCCTGTGAGTTAGTTACAGATTTTCTGCTTTTAGATACATGTAGAGGAGCACAGGTAAAATAGGTTGTTTGAGATCCCAAAAGAGAACCCGTAGTAGATCTGGGAATAAAAGCCAGGGATCTTCTCTTCCACATGCCTCTGTTTTACCAACATTTTAAGGTCAAATCCCGGTGGTGTTGTGGTTTGGGTTTGCTTTGGTAGTCTGGGACCTTGCCCATGTGTGGCTCTTTTTAATGCTTATTCTTGGGCTTGCACAAACTCCTCAGTCACTGTCTCCTACCCATGTACCCCCCAAATCCTCCAAAAGTCTTCAGCCCTTCCCAGCCGGCCACCTCCCAGGTTTATAGATTTGGGGAGAGGAGTGGGATGTTGGCAGATTGTCCCCATGTCCTGACTGCCACGGGAGCAGCAAGAAAAAGCGTGAACAAGTCATGGTGTGCGTCAATCTGGCAAGAGTGAGGTCCTGTATGGTGCTCTATGCACTTCACATCAGTGTAAGACATGTTAACTGTTTTAAAAACACACATCTTTTTTAGACATCTAAAAAATCAGGTTTATATAGCAAAGGGAGAATAAAGAACACCAATCAGCCACACATCAAATGAACTCACATCATATAGTTAGCATGAAACACTTTGTAAAGTGTAACAATTGAGATGCTCTGTGAAAAAACAATCCCCAAAACAACACACACTCCCCCAAACCCCAACTTGACATACCTATGTATATTTTTCCAAGGAGCACCTCCATTTATCATGTAATGTTCAAATTTTAGCTGAATGTATAGCTGTCAAATATAAAATGACAAAGTGCTTTTAAATTTCCAATCCTGATTTTGAAAAGTATTTTGATTAACAGTCTTGAACGATGGAGTTAAATCTATAGGAAATAGGGATGATAGATAAAAAAAAAGTGTGATTTGGAAGACTGATGTTCGTAAATAAGATCCTATGGGAAGCAAATCTAAGGAGAAAAAGTATTTAAGGGAACCTGTAATTGCTCATAGAGATAATGCCTCTGGTGTGAGGACATCCTCTTAGTACATGGGAATGATAGGTGTGAATAAAAGAGAGACGGTGGCCTCAGGCACCGAATACTGAATGAGGTTACCAGAGATGGGTACCAAAGCTTAGGATAAACACAGCAACAAAAGCTGAGGCCCAGAACAGTGTAAAGCTCCAAGTGATAATGAGAGAAGCAGAAAGAGAGAAAGCCAGGAGAAATGCTGACTTGTGCACAGGAAAAATTCTTGATAGGTGAAACCAAAGGCTAAAATCTTTAATGCTGGTTTTTTTGTGATGCTTTCCGCCCTGCCCTGAACAAAACAGCAGGCATGATGAATGCAGAGATGTAAGGACTCTAATCTCAGTCTAGAATAAGAAAAAACAGTAAGGGAATACTTGGATAAATTAGATGTTTTCAGATTTCTCCTGTCAATTCTTTAACCTCTGAGGAAGTTGTTCAGTCCTGGTCAGTCTCAGGAGTGAGAGACTGGTGGATTAGGCCTAGAAAATTGGGAAGGAAAAAAAAAAGGACAAATACAAAGCCTGTTAAAAAGAGAAGTGCTAAGGAGTTCTACATCAGTCTGCTTAACACAGATAAATTCTTTGCAAGCAGCTGGGAGATAACAAGGAGATAAATAGCAAGCTAAAATAGTTTTGTCAAGAACAAATCCTGTCACACCATTTTCTTTTCCTCTTACAGCAGTTTAGTGAGTCTTGTGGAGAAGACAGGGTGACATATCTTGAGTTCATGTAAACTTCTGATGTCACATCTCATGTGCTATTCCTACAAGTCACCTACAGACACAGGGTCTTAGTGAAACTGGTACAACGTCGAGGCAGAACTGGAGTATCTGGATGCCAAGGGTGACAGCCGTCGGGGTTTGCAGGGGAAATGGAGAGCTGCTAAATAAATGGAAAGCCTTGGGCCCAGTGGTTTGGTACTACTGGTAGCACCCTCAGAAATGGAAGAGTAGTTTTACTGGAGGACACAGGGTGGGTACCACCACCCTGTGAGGGTATCGGCAGGCATGTTTTAAAATGATATTGCTAAACCGGAGAAATAGAAATACAATGAAGTGGAATAAGTGCAATATATTAAACTTCTAAGGGAGTAATCACCTGTATAAGTTACAGAATAGGGATGTGGTTAGGTTGCAGCTCTTCTGACATGGTTTGGGAGTCTTCACAGAACAGAAATTGAGCAGAGGCCACAGTGGCATACTGGGAGGAGCAGGGAAGCATTGTGTTTGGCTGCATCAGCACCAACCGGAGCAGCAGGGTACAAGAAGTCGTCTGTCCCTCCGCTCAGAATGGGCGAGACCTCAGCTGGAGGAATACTGTGCCTGGTTTTGGGAAGCGTATCTTGGGGAAGGTATGGATCAGCTGGAGAAAGTCCAGTGAGAACAGCAAGAATCATCATGGAGCTAAGAAATCGTGACCCGTGAGGATGGGTGAACTGAGGCTGCATCACCAGAAAGGGAAAAGCAGGTATTATGAGCCCTTAGTACATGAGGTGTTAGTGGGAGGAACAGCTTATTCTCAATGGCATTGATTGCTAGTGCAAAAGATACTTGGCTTAATTTACAGCGGAATAGATTTAATTTAGATAGGAGAAAAAAACTTCCCAGGGTAAGGAGAATAAAGCCCTTCAGTTTTGGAGACTGTGAAGTCTGTGTTGCTAGAGGTCTTTAACAAGCCTTTAACAAGGCTTCTGTCTGTCAGGCCTTGGTTTGTGGGGGGAGATGGCAGGATGACTCCGCCATATCTGTTTTATCCTGGTTGACATGGGGACTCTAAAGGGATCCTGGAGAAAGGAGCTTCCCTAGGCTCCATTTAGTCTTTCCCTCACCTTCTCCTTCAGGCCTTTACAAATGCATTAAAGCCATAACAGTTTCATATCTAAATTGTTTCTCACCTAAGGCCTGATGGAGTATAAAATGGTTTTTGATAGGAAAGCTGACAGGCAACAAACATTATTCAGACCTTAACTGTAGTGTACGATCCTGAAACCTGCTTCTGTCCTTGTTCCTGGGACTTCTTGTAAAAGGAAGGGTGCTCCTGCCCTGCACGTCTCTTGGAGGCTGGGGAGGACAGCAGTGCCACAGGTGGTAGTCACCTGTGGCATTTCTCTAAAAGCCTAGTAGTCTTTCCTCGTAACAAAGTACATTTTTAGTTCTGTCCAAGGAGATGACAAATACATCTACTTTATTAATCACATGAGTCACTTGAGAACAGCCAAACATCAAACGTTTTGGAAGGATTGAGTATGTCAGAATCTCTAATGTTTTTTCTGTATCTGTGTAATAGTCTTTGATTCACTTCTGACTTCCCAAGTAGTTCAAGTCTGCCAAGAAGCCTAATCACTCAACACCAACCCACAAAACTGAATAGACCTAGGTTCACTGTCATTTTGAGTTAATATGTCGGTGATGAGTCTAGTCCAAGAGCAGAAAAAAATCTGTTTTCCAAAGTTGTGTGAGCCATTAAGAGGGGTAGCTCTGCTGGGACTAGTTTACATATAAGTTAAATACCAGATATGAGGGGTTGTCTGTACTGAAAAATAAGTAGTCTGTCGTTATACAGAAAACAGAGGCCCGTTTCTCTATGTACATGTGTCTAACTCACAATTTGGGCCCCAAAGGATGTGCCTGTTGAAAAGAGGAGGCAGAGATTGCCAAGAAAAAAAGGCATGCCCTACTCAAATAACAAGTATTACTTTCCCCTTCTTCCTTCCCCCCAAAATACATATATACACATACTTCCCCCCCCCTTTTAATACTCAATTTTTTATTCAAATAGACTGCAGTGTAATCTCATGAGTCTGAATGCTATGTTTAGCTTTTTTTCCTTTCACTGGAAACCCCAGTGTGTCTTTTTGCTACAGTAAATTCCATCTAACATCACCCCTTTGTCATCTGCTGCTGCTCACTGTTCTGCAAGGGTCAGACTCAGCCTTTCCCTATTTATTAATTAGACTTTAGGTAAGAAGTTCTGTCGTGTGTAGTGGTGTCAGTCAGTTGTGCCAGAATCACGCAGGAAGCAGAATGCCGGAATTTTATAGAATCTGTGTAGTGCTGCTCAAAGGGACTGGGGGTCACCTATTCCAACCTCCTGCTTGGGGTGGGACTGTTTTCCCTTCTGTTACATTAGACATGTGCTCTGTGTCTCTCTCTGGGTTTTGCTGTTTCTCTGACGGTAGTTCCTCAAGGCCTTGTTAAGCTGCACAGGACGCAAAGACGTTTTCTGTAGGCCACCACTCCTGGTAAGCTCGTGGCCTGGGTAATAAACCAGCGGGAAGGGGAACATCCAACGTTACTTGCCTGAACAGAGCTGCGGTTTAACCTCTCCTGGTTCTCCGCGCCTGCCTCATCTTTTGCCCTAACTGCTCATTAACACGGCGGTCGTTCATCTGAAACTTGCACTTCGTTTACCCAAATGCGTGTGGGTGTGTATGTATGTCGATGCTACGCTGGGGAGCATTGCAGGGGTCCTAATTCTGAGTGGTTTTCTTTATGCACGTGGAAGGAACCAGCTCATCTACGGTCTATATCGTTGTCCCAGGGGACACAGATAAAAAT
>NW_010271816.1:25537-33375 GCF_000690775.1 Eurypyga helias
CCCGTGTAAAAAGTTCCCCCCAGCTTTCTTGTTGGCCCCCCCCAGGCACTGGAAGGGGCTCTATGGTCTCCCTGGAGCCTTCACTTCTCCAGGCTGAACACCTCTTGAAAAAGGGGTTGAAAAACTTTTTTTTGTTTAAAAACTTTTAGATATTCCTTCCTCATTTATAATTTGATCCCTAATGTATCCAGTTTTTCAAATATTTCTTAAACCTAGTCCAATCTCACACTGTGATCCCTGAAGAAAATGTTAAACGCTGCTAACGTGGGAGTGGAGTCTGACCAGCTGCTGTTTGTTGGGAATGTCTCTGTAGCCCTTGCTGGGGTGCTCTGCATGATAATGTCACGAAGGATGGAAAGAGACTTAGTCAGTGGTAAATAGATACTTGTTTGTAATAAAACACAGCCAAACCTGATTTTGGTTATTTGGCTGAAAGGCGTCTGAACACAAATACACCAAGATCAGGGAGGTTAGTGGGCTTTCTTCACAGCTGTCGTGGGAGCACACCTATAGTATTATGTACAGCTGTGGGAAAGTTAATATTGGGAAAGTTTTCAACAAATTGGGGTTAAACCTTAGAGGAAAAACATCAAAATCAATTCTGTGGTTTGTTTTTATTTAGGGAAAATGAAAACACATTGAAGTTAAGAGGGATGCTCTTTTCTGTGTGCGCGTTTGATTTGTGTTACCAGGAGGGAAAGGGGTATTATTCAGAGCAGTGCAAAGGAAGATGTGGCTGTAAATAGGAGGAAGGGAATGCAGACGAGGAAGCCTAAACTGAATTTTAGAAGCAGTTTCCTAAGAGTAAAATCTGTTGGCCTGAATAACCTTGCAAGGAAGGGTATAACTACATTTGCTTGAGGTGTTTGAATTGGATGGGGCAGAATATATGGGGGAGTATGTTTCTGGCAGCAAGTCCTCCTTGGCAGTGGATTGGGGTACGGGTTGGTCCAGCACCTTGGGAGTCTTTCAGCTAGCTCTGGGGCAGATCTCTGCTGACAGAGGATGCCACTTCTGCTCCTGTCATCTCGCTTCTGTTTAAATGTCTGTGCAGATTTTTAAGTTTCCTAAACTGGAGGAGGAGGAGCGGCGGGACCACGGCTGCCATCATTCTTTAATTATGACAAACTGCTGCCTGTAAGCGCTGCCTTGGAGAGTATGTTTTTAATAGGAAATTAAAAGAGATTTCTCTTTTGAGATGTGAATGTATCTTTTTCTCTCTCCTGGATTTCCATAAACATATTTTTAACCTGCATCTATATCATTAATAGCAGAGTGGCAAGATTCTTTGTTTTTCTGGATTTTATGTTTCTCTACTTAATGCAGAGTCCCTGTAACGTGAGCCTTGTTGGTGGTCTCCAAAGAAACCCAAATATAGATTTGGTTGATAATGTGTAATGTAAATACAATTAGTAGCATGTGCTTTCTTGTTTGTTTGTTTGTTTTACTAACGGAAGAGGTCTGCAGGAAAATAATGCATACCAAATTCAGGTCACAGGAAGGAACTACAATGTATCCTTAGGTTTGTTACCTCAGATCGTGTAACTGCTCTTAGTCTTTAAATTCCAGAGCAATATAAAGCAGTATTTTTAGTCTCACAAATTTAAATAACACAGTATGATCCCTTGATATTGCTAAGTCTCTGTGGGAAAGAACTGTGGCATATTGTGTTTTTCCTCCCTCATTTTCCTGCCATATGTAGTTAATAGAATAATAGTCGGTGGTATGCCTGGGCCTGGCTGCGGCTACCACACTGGAGGGATGTTGGAGGGCTTTTGGCTTTCGCAGTTCGGCTATCTCAGCAAATCAGCTGCTTAAACAATGGAGCAAGTTCTTCACAGATATGTGAATCCCTTATGCTGGCACGTGGCAGCCTGCCTGCCGCTTCGCTTGTTGGCATAAAAATCCTTTCTTAGGTATTTAAAGCTTTCCTCTTTGAAAATAGCTTTTGTTGAAGTTTTATGTGTCTTTGGTATTAGCACTTTTTTTTTCTCCCATGAAGAAAAATTACTTAAATCTATAAACCCATATTTGTATTCCTAGAATTGTTTGAGAAAATAGCAACTGATTTTTTTTTTGGTTTTTGTTTTGTTGGTTTCTTTGTCATCCTCTGAGCTTTGGCACCATTGACACTTTACTACTTATTTCTGCGGTAAGTGGGAAGACACTTTTTCAGTCACTGCACAGCATGCTGCAGCTGCACAGCAATGGAGACAGCCTGAACTCTTCTTCTGCCTTGCCCAAAATCCACAGGGCACATTTGTGGCCACCATCTTGGACCCTCTCCTGAATGTGAATTCTTTCCCACAGCCATTTAAGCTTTTCTAAATGTGTTTTTCCATTGGAAAGACACATTTGGGCATTAAACATGCGTTTAGGGTGTCGTCTTAAGTGAGTAAAAAGAAGAAAGTATTTTAAATGGGCACAGCAGACTCATTTCTTCTTTCCCTCGGGAGAGGCTCTGGCTGGCCTCTCCTTGCTCAGATGGGTGCTGTCACCTCCGGGCCCCTCACATGGAGCCTGGAAGGGGTGGCAGAACTGTTGGGGCATGCGTGTTGCTACCAGCATGGTGGAACCCACCGGTCACCCTGGTATCTGTGAGTACCAGCATCATGGTTAGGTAATAGATCCTGGGTTTGTACTCAGGGTGTCAAAACACTGAAGACCACGCAGACTCCCTGCCTCCTCATTGCCCTCCGTCTCTACCCAGGTTCTGTACGTCCAGCCCCTTACTTTTGCCTCTAACATGATTTTGCTCCATGCAGCATCTCATTGTCAAAACATGTGAAGCAATGAAATATTTCTGACATGGCAGAAAAATGTCAGGGGACACAGAAACCCCTAAGGTCCAGAGTATCTGCATTTCTCCAGGTCCAGTTTGGCCCATGGGAGGCTCTGGATTCCTGGTACCATCAGCTCCCACTTAGCCAGTCTTTGGTTCTGCCAGTCTGGTGTGTCTCCTTCTAGCTTGCTACTCCTCCCTGATGTGCGCTGGGTGGTGATAAAGGCATCTCTTTCTGTGTTCCTTGAAGATACTTCCCTGGGGTTTCTCCCCTGTGAACTCGTCGATGGACAGCAGTTTCTCAGCCTGTGGTGGCAAGGCACTGGTGATGGATGCCAGTGAGGAGGATGAAGGAGTGCTTTTGCCTCCTGCAGCCTTATCTCCAGGGAAAACCACCTCTTCCTGCTGGCATCTTACTCCAAACTGTGTGAAGGACAGGGAGCTTAAGTCCATTCCCTTTCAGGGTGGCGTTCAAACTCTAGTTAAATACTCATTCACACTAGACATTGCTTGGGTTTACTACTTATTGCCCATTTTTTTAAAAGCTAAATCTGATTTGAGTTGGAAATCTTGAGTTTGCAGCAACAAACTTATTTAAAACATACTTCAGTGGAGAAAGAATGTCCTCAGACAAGGGAACCAGTTTTCTCACCTGCTCTAGCTGTAGCTGCTCAGCATCCAGATGCTACTCCCCTGTAGCAGTACGTCGTGTCAGGTAGGACAGTTAACCCCACACCAGCAACCACAGGGATGTAGCCTTGGAAAAACCCAAACCAGCCCAGCAGTGCTTTTAGCAGCTGCTTTTCCTGACACCGTTGCTGAAGCGCCAGGCACTTGACTGAGCTTTGAGGTATGACGCAGAAGAGATTAGGAGATGCGGTGAAGTGTAAGCATAGATGTGTTTGTGTTTATAGAAGGTTGTGGTTTGTGTTCTTAAATGGGCTGCGCATTACTTGCCGTGCAGCAGGAACACCCTGTTACTCCATAGGGTGTACCTCAAGCAATTATTTCATGTTTTTTGGGTTAACTGTTCCTGTTTTGAGCACTTTGCGTTTTAAGTGGCCTGGTCTTCAAGGAAAAAGCAATGAAGTATTTCCAACTAGTTGCAAGCTGCTCTTATCCTGTCAACACAGAGTAGAAATCCTGCTCGTCTTTCTGTGTGACACAGATTTTCACACTTTCTGCCATTAATGTAATTGCAAACACTGCCAGATAACGGCCTGCTTTCTGGGCACGGGGCTGAGGATGTGTCTGTTATCCCCTATTTTAAAATAATTGGCCCGTACATGTTACAGAGCTTGGAACTTAATTTTGGAAAGCACCACTGCTCCTTGGCAGTACTTCTTGGCACCAAGCAGTGTGTTGCTTTGTCAGAGGCAGCTCTGTTGAGCAGCATGAAGAGGGTTAATGCTGATAACACTGGAAAAGTCTCCTGGATGCGTGGCAGGGAACTGACCTAGACTGGCTGAAACAGCGGGGAGCTAATGCAAGTTTTCTGCTCTATTCAGAGCAGGGTAGCCAAGCATCTGAACTTCCCACCAAACTCTGTTTTCTATTGTCCTCCTGATGCCAGCTTTCTGTAGCACTAAAAGAGAAAACATTTGCAACTCCATCCTTCCAATTCTGACTATATGGCATTTGGTCTTTAAAAAAAAATATAATAAAATCTGTAACAATGCTGGTGTTATTTAAACAGACTGTTTGGGGGAAAGGAGCTTTGCTATTTACGACTAAAACCTTCAATATGTTTCAGAATAGAGTATGTAAATAAACAGAGCGCAGTTACGCTTGTATGCTGAGGTAATGCCATTGAGTTAATCTTATCTCGAGGTTTCTTCAGAAGTAAAGCCTCTAAGGTTTGATTAGGGTGAATGTCACCTTTATCTCTTTTAAAGCGCCTATCGCATTGCGGCGCTCTAGGTAAACAGCCAAGCACAGGACCTAATTTCTGCTGTCAGCTTCTCACTGCACTCTGAGCACTGCTGTTCACGTAGTTCAAGTATTTTACATGAACATCCCAATAAAAGAGAAAACAATTCACTTTCAAGTTAATGACGTCCCAAGCCCATTTTCCTTTGTGACATTTCCCTTTCTTATTTTTGTTCTCACTACACACTTTGCTTTTACACATAATTTTTATTTTTAAACAAAAGTACACAAAGAAATGTGCTATAAATTTTATCTGCGTGTAGACATGCGGATGAATTGTCTGTATACTGGAAAATACGCCATTGGGTGGATTGACTGCTGAACTTATATATTGCGAAAATATATATATTCCAAAAATTTTGTACACCCGTGACTTGGATATGGACCAGTATGTAGCATCTGAAGGCACAGGAGCATTTTGCCTCTGTGCAGGGCAGGAAGACAGCCACTCTGTAAAACATCCATTGCATCTGGATCTACGAGTAACTCTTGACCTAGCCCTGACAACTGATTGACATAACGAACGGGGGGAGGTATCTGAGCTCAAATACTTGGCAGAAACAAAACTGTGTTGTCCTGACTTTCTGTGATCCCTCCGTTGGGGTCTTTTCGAAATTCCTAAGGATGGAGACCCTGTGCTGAAAGACTGCTTGGTAAGATACTGTTGAGAAGCGGCAGGGGGAAAACAGTTCCTGAAGAATTCAGAGCCCTGTTGATCTCCTAACCCCATTGAAGAGACTAGCTGAAGCAGAAAGTCCCAAAAGAGTTACGTGGAGGCAGGTGTTCAGTGGACACGATAAACTCTATCTCTTTCAGCTCTCAAGAAGTATCAGTTTCTGCTGCGGGATGGAGACAGCAATGACTCTATGTACCTCTGGCTACCTAAATGCTTTCTAAGGACTGATGAAGTTTCCTGACACCTGCTAGAAATAGTCCTGTTCCAAAAAAAAAAAAAGAAAAAGAAGAGAAGAAACTTTCTGGGGGACAAATGCTTTCAGATGAGACACTGGTGAATTTTTTTTTTTTTAAATATAAGGACAAGATAACTCGTTTGACAGCAGCAGATATTTGTGTCTGGCTGTCCCCAAGCAATTCTTGTGTGTCCCGCTGTAATGACGGCAGTTCAGGTCTCACGCTCTGAGCCGGTGCAACCATGGAGAATTGGCTGCTGTGAAATGTGTGGTATGAAGCGTGTCCCTACATCCATGACAAGACCGTGTCCCTACATCCATGACAAGACCGTATCCTGTCCCGATGAGCAGTATCAGTGTACTGGTTTGCAGGGTGTTTGAACACCTGTCAACAGGAGTGGTTATTTTAGGCTACGGAAAGTTTATCTCAAAGTAGGCATGATAAAAGAATATCCTTTTTGTTCCTTTTTTCCTCCCCACCTCGACAAGCTCCAATTCCTGGGCTATCCTACTCTTCTAGAGCAGGGGGCAGGATCTGGGCTGCCTCATCCATCTGGGCTGCATTCACTCTTTCTGTGCTTATAGTACACACAAGCTGTTTTCCTTTCTCTCCTTGTTCTCCTTCCCCTGTTCCAGGCATGGCAAACTGAAAGAGTCAAACTCAGGCTTGTGAGGGCTTCTCCCTTCTTCTCCACCGTTACCACGTGTCTCTCAGCTTTACTGGGCATCCTGAGAAGGTCGCCAGATGACATGCATGGAAATCCTGATGAGGTTAATGGGTCACCAGGAGGAATATTAACCATCCTGATTTATACTGGGACATCTGGCAAATCTTATTTCCAGAACCTCGTTTGGTCTGTAGGTGAATCCTGAAAACTCTTAACATTCATAGGATGTGCTTGTACACTGTGGGATGTGCTGTCCTTGGCAGCATTGTCCCCACCTCCTGGGTGGTGTACCCGTACCCAGAGGTGCAGCTGACTTCGCACAGAGCTTGTCTGGACTTCGCCTGGCACGGCACATCAGTGCGTCTCCTGTTTTCCTCTCCCGTTTCTCTGGCACTTCCAGGGTTGGTTCAGTTTTGTTTTCCTTTCTTAGAGTAGGCCTGATAAAAAGTAATAGAACATTTTCAACTTGTAAAAAGTGGGAGGGTTGTACAATTTTTGGAAGGATTGAGTCAGTTTTTACTTGGTTTTGTGTAATTTATTTAAATATGAAATATTACTGCACATTTTAGCATGAACAAAAGATTCCAGGAATTTTTCATTTACCAAAATGAATTTTAATTTATCAAAAGCTCCTGACATCTTGAGGCAAGCACGATGCCTTCTTTGTGTTTCAGTCTAATGCTGGCTCCCAGCCACGAGGCTGTGAAGGATCGTTTTCACCCGAGGCCTCTTGTAGTTGGAAGGAATCAATCTTGTGTGATACAAAATGCCTGAGCGTCGGAGGCATGTCCATCCTCAGGAACTTCAAACTCATTCCCTTCCTTTCAGGGACTTGGCTTGAAGGCAAAGGCTGAACTCCCTTCTTGTCCAAGAAAAATGAACAAGCATCTTGTAAAGATGCTTTCTCCTCTGAGTGGATGTCTATTGAGCTGGAGGATTTTGACTTCTCCCTGGAGTAGGGAAGATGTGGGTGGCCTTCAGCAGAGATGGGGCCGCCGAAGAATGCGGCCATTGTTCGAGCTCCTCCGGGAGGTAGCAGAGTGTTGCTTTAACATGGTGGTTCTGTTTCTGGTGGGCTGGTAATACTGAACCATCGCTTTTTGTCTTGTAATTATAACAGTATTAGCTAAAGTTTTCTCCCTTGCTAATGTTAATTAATCAGTAATGTGCATGGGATAGTATTTGGGTTACTCTCTTTTCATGGGTAGGAATCTATAAGGAATAAATGTAGAATAAGAAAACCTGCATTTTCCCGGGGAATGAGCTGGAGGTAGCAGCTCTTGAATGCTCTCTGCATTGTGATTATGAAGGACCAAGAACAACAAAATCAAAGTCCCATCTTGAGTCTAATAGCCCATCGCACCAGCATGACTGAGCACTGATTTCTGCAGCTGACGATCCTCAGGACCCGGTGTGGGTCGAGGGTGTCACATCCTCGTGACTGGAGACTCCACGTAGAGCAGGGGCTGGAGTAAGGACTCAGTTGGTCTTTGCAGAGTGAGTTGGCTCAGGCCTTCTGTAGTTACTCCCTTTTCTCCTTTTTTTTTT
>NW_010271817.1:0-383 GCF_000690775.1 Eurypyga helias
GGCGTAACCGGCTTCGCGGGTGCGCGGGGCGGCCACCGCACCCCACCGCCCCGCGGTCGTGGTCCCTGACGTGAATGGCATCCGCGTCTGGCCACAGAGCGGTGGCCGGGCTGCCTCCGCAGTCGCCAGGCTTCCGAAAACTCGAGTCAGGGGCAGCACACAGCTCTCGGGGCAGACCTTATTCGGGGCGTGGGGCTGCTGAGGGGGTCAAACACCTTGTCTGGCATTCGGGGAGCGGGGATGAAGGAACCGATGCTTTAGCGCCTACCGCAAATCCGCGGTGTCCGAGGCAAAGGGCAGCAGGGGCGCTCGCTGTCAGTAAAGCTGTGGGTGAGGGGGATGCATGGTCGAACCGTGGGCTCGCCACCGAGCCCACCGGAGGG
>NW_010271817.1:418-1097 GCF_000690775.1 Eurypyga helias
CCGGCGCCAGCGTCACGATTAACAGGAGCGTCTCGCTGCCCGTTCTCCGTAACAGCAGCATCGACACGATGACAATATTCAGCTAGTGGCTGCGTGGAGGGAGGAGAAGCGGGGAGGTATGTAATGCTTCTGTTACTCAGAAATTTCTGATGGCGTATTTTATCTGATTGCCAAATGTTTGAGCTAATCAGCGATAAGTGTAAATACAAGTCTTTTTATAGCCAGCTGAATTCATCATCCAGACTTAAATATAACGCTGACTGCTGGTAAAAACGGGTGTTGCCATACGCTGGGGCTCAGACCTGGCAAAGGGTTCGAGCCCAGGTGTGCTTCCGCCAAGGTACCCCTTCCCCCTGAGGCCGAGGCTCAGCATCCCCACAAGTGCGATGGAGAAACTCCTGCGACCCCAGAAGCCGGCTGGACGTTGCTTCCCAGGGAGCCTCAGTGAATGGCAAACGCGGGATGGGGCCGGTCGCGCGCGGCGGGTCCAAGCGCTTCTGGCCCCCGATGCTCGTCGCATCCTAGAGCAGCAGGCTGGGACCAGCTCGGCATCGGGTTCAGACCCGCGATCTCACGGCGCAGGAGCGGCGGAGGCGTTTTCGTGAGCGGTGGTGCCTTTAGGGACGCTGTTGGGTGAGCTGGAAGAGTCTTGCGCCGCTTCACTGAAAACTTTGCTGCT
>NW_010271817.1:1193-6522 GCF_000690775.1 Eurypyga helias
ACGAAGAAGTGGCTGTCCTCTGATCCTGGGAGGGCCGCCACCTGAATGTGGAAAGCGTCTGTTTTGCCGGTGGAAATCGGCAGCTTGCCCTGGTTTTCTTGGCTGCTCTCGGGCCAGCACGATCCCCTGTGTCACCTCCTGCCTGGGAAGGGATGACCTCTGTGATGGCAGGCGCCCGGCGCAGGGCTCAGAAGAGGGTGCTCGGGGGGCTGCGAAGGTCTGGAGGGAAAGGCTGTAAGGGCACACTGTTGTGCTTCAGACAGTTCGGCGGGGTGCGTGTGGAAGGCAGCCCCCCAACTCCTCCGGCACCCGACTGCGAGCAGCAGATGCCGGCTGGCTGCCAGCGGAAAGCCCCTGCCTGGTCCCCTCACGCAGCGCTCTGGACCCACGATGCTCGGGGGGCGGGGGGTGGCCTCAGCCCCCAGGACCTGCAGGTCCCAGGTTCCTGGCCGAATCCTCCTCTGGCTCATTTACTCCGCTCCGAAGGGTAGCGTGGGGCTATGGCACGACTGACCTTTGCAGAAGCAGTTCTAGAGCAAAGCGCTTGTTAGCGCCTTGTGTTTTCATGTTTTTAAAGGCGTTGGCATTAATTAGACCGGGCTTAAAAATATATATCAAAGCCAGTGCTTGTTAAATCCAGGGATGGTATTTGGTGCGATGTGCACGATTCCTAAAAAACCCCAAACGAGCCACTAATTCGTCTTGCGCGGTAGGACGTTCCCCGCTTTGCCATGAACGGTGCCTGCGCCGAGGCTGGACTGTCAGTGGGAATCTGCCTTTGGTTCATTCATCAGCAGCGAAGTTTACTACCAACTCATGTTGATTTCATCTCTTCTCCCAAACTGGGGATCTGATGCAATGCTTTTCGCCTTGCAAATAATCCTTACTCATGCAAGTAATTTACATGAGTAAGCCTTGCTCATACAGAGGAGAGGAGAGAGCTAGTTTCCTGTAATTATTTCCCTCGCAGTATTTTGCATTTTCAGACTAATTGGGGAAAGAAAAAAAAAGTCGTCACTCCATAAATGTATGTCATTTAAAATTGCAGAAGAGATTCTTCCAGAAAGTTAAGGGAGGCAGCGGGTTTGTTCTCCCTTCATTTTGGGACAGGTGCTGACAGCATCCCTCGAAAGCCTGATCCCTTTCCGAGGGGCTCTCCGTGGCGGGGTGGGGTCCTACCCCAGTGCCTGGAGGTAGCGCAGTCTGGCCCCAGCGTGGTGTCTTAACGCCGCTAGTGCTTTGTTGCCACCCCCCTTGAAAAATGTGCTACTCCCCTTGCACAGTAATAGATTTCTTTTTTTGAGAGGCGTAGGAATCTGCATGCTCTTATTTGAAACGAGAACGGCCCCGTTTTAGTCTCCACGGTGTGTGCCTTATGCTCGTATCTGTCAACAGTGGTAATGACAACACGTTTCAAGCATGCAGATTATGATTATTAAAGGGTGCTTTAAAAATCATGCTAATAGCATCAATCTCCAATGTACACTTGCTCAAATTAATTCAGCTTTGGAAATCAGGCGCACTGTAATAGCAGTGTTAGAGAAATGGCATTTGTCATAAAATATCATGGTTTTGGTAATTGCATATCCACTCTGTATATTTTTATCTTTTCTCGCCACCAGTAGCATACGCTGGCAAAGGGAGGAGAGGGCAATGATATTACTCAGAGAAGCCACATGTTGCTAGCCGTTAGCCAGAAATCTGGCATATCTGGACACTTAAGGCAGATTCCCTTCATTTTTTTTTTCCCCCTTTCCCTCTGCTTTCCAGTGCATTCAGACTGTAAAATACACCCACTGCTCTCCAGAGTTGCTGTTCCCAGTCTGATCAGTGGCACTAAACATTAAACTCTTGTCTTTGGAGAATAATAGGCCTCACATGGTACACCCTCAAGCATGTTGAGATACTGTGCAGGCTGGAAAATAAAAATGTTCTAATTGTGTCTTTTAAATAAGCATAGGAGTGAATTAATTAGACTATATTTTGTCTTTAGTTGCTTAGTTACACAATAGTATTCCTAAGCACAAGTAAGATAAATTGGCTCTTTTTGTGCTGCTTGTCCCTTAATCATAATTACTGTATTGCTCAGGAGAGTAACGCATACATAGATTTTGCATTTTTAATAATATTCAAACAATATGCGAATGATATAGAAAGTATGTTCTGATTCAAGCTCTTATATGCTTTTATTCGGGAAGAAGTTCTACTGCTGTGGGAGCAATATTTGCATTAGTTGCTCAGAGATGTAGTTCTGGGAAATACATAATTGAAATATTCTTGCAATGCTTGTTCTGGCCCTTTCATTCGCATTCAAAATAACAATGCCTTAAGTCTCCGAACAGTCATCCAGTCTTGATTTAAGAGCTTTTTTCTTTGTGTGTGTGTGTGTGTGTGTGTTTGTGCCTGTGCGGCGTGGGTTCACACCCAGCGTTAACCCTGCAGAGCCTAGATGCTGGCGTGATTCATCGCACCGTATCAAGTTGAGCTTTTTATTTTGTAGCTAAAATGCAGTCAGAAGGTCAGATGAACATCGGCATTTTATGGCATTAATCCAATGACCTTAATGCTTGGCAGGCGTCCACGTTTCTATGCGAAGGTGCCAGGGTTATAGATAATAAAAAGAGTTTGTTTTCATTTTCTGGATATTTTAATCTTTCTTTGCAAAGCCTTGCCTCGGGTTTGGGGGGCTTGGGGCTGCTCCCGGGGCCCAAAACTTTAATGCCTTCCTGGGTTGTTGAACATTAGCTGCTAATGATGGGCAGATTGATAGAGATACTGAACAATGGAAGGTTCTGGCAAGAAACTCCCTAGACATGCTCAGTGGATGTATGTGAAAATTGGCTCCATTGTTCTGCTGTATGAAAAGCAAGTAAATTATTTACAGATATTTGCTAATTAAAGCACATATTGTTTTACCAGCACAATAGAACACAATATAACAAAAGACAAAAGAATAAGCTTGCATAATTTAAACCTGCTAATGCAATGTACTCCTTGTTAAGAAAAATATAATTATGTAATCTACGAGGAAAGCTTTTCATACTGTAACTGTAGTAGGCAAAATTAGGAATGAATTGCTTGTCAACTTGCCTAAACTAAAACAGCTCTTCGAGATCTGTGAGCTATCTGACGGGAAAACATTTTGACTGAAGCCTATTTTCTCTTTGGTCAGAACTTCTATCTGCAATGACAGATATAAATTCAATTTGAACCTCTGCTCGGGAGTGAGAGGAGGGAGAAAAAAACACCCCAGAAAGGAAGGAGGAGGCTCACAGTAGAAATGTCAAGTGTACCTGCTCGCAGCCATCCCCTCTGTGCGCTCCATCTCCGCCCCACTTCTGGACCAGATGTACCAGTATCCCACAAAGCATCCCACAAAAACGCGGCGCTGCCCTGCCCTGGGTCGTTTCGCCTGTCTCGCCTTGGAATTACTGAGTCACGCGGTAAAAGCTGCTTGCTAATACAAGGGAAAGCGCATACCGTAGGATTTCGCGTGCTTCACCTGCGTCATTTCTCTTGGTCTCTTCTCTTGGGTTTTGGACCCCAGCAGACAGGGTGAACACATCGGGATGTAGCATTTCCCGTCGGTGTGAGTTTCTGACAGCTATGTGTGGCTGCGCTTAGGCTGGGGAAATAGTGCAGTAAGTTGGGGAAATACCTGTCACCTGAATTTAACGAGATCATTATAGCCCTTTAAAGTAATTAGGGAAGGATTAACAGATGAAAGGTTCTGCCTTGGCCTCCTCCTGTGTGCCAGGTAAATTTCTGGGCTGTGTGTGTTCCATTCTCAAGGCTCTTCCAGTAGGTTTGTGGGTGGAGAGCGGCGGTGCGGTCTCTAGGTGCCTGCATGCGCGCATCCCCGGGGAGCATTGCCGGCCCAGACCCTGGCAGTCAGTTCTGCTCCATGCATCCTTTGGGACACATCTGTCTGCCCTGGGCTAGGGGATGCCTGAGCAGCCAGCACCAGGTGAGGCACTCGGGGCAGTCTAAGGGGAAACGAAAGCTGCCCCTGCCCGTGCTAAGCACTGGAGCCTCTTGTGAGGCTTCCCCATCACTCGGTGATCCCACCTGCGGAACAGGAGCAGTGGTTCCCGCCTGGCGGAGCTGTGCCCCGGGTCCCCAGGTCTGCAGCCTGCCTAGAAAGGTTGTACTGGAAGAGCAACATGCGATAAAGGCTTGGATGGCAGGAGAGTCCTTCGCGTGCCTTGCAGGGAGGCGGAACAGGGCACTTCCCAGAGCCAGGCAAAGCTTGTGCCAAGTGGTGCTTGTCGGAGGCGACTCTGCAGACCTGGATTCAGGTTCCTGAGTGGCTTTTGGCGAACGGGCTAAGGCTGAATTGAGATGACCTGTTTTCCACCACTGTCCCAAAGCCTTGTTAGCATCTGTATGGCAGAGGCCCGGACTATAGACTCTGCTAACAGGGCCTTTTGGTTGGATTATGCTGTCAAGTAAGGGTGATGGTACTTTTCTCAAACGCCCAGGTAAATGCATTGCTACGGGAGAGGTGTTTATTGGAAATAAGCCCCCTCCTTCCTGTCTTCGCTTCCCCAGCGCAACCTTCCGCTCCTCAAAGGGATCTAGAGCAGGGAACCAGATTCCTGAGGCGAAAACTGTGTTGTTGAGCAAGGCATGGGAAGGTCCTTTTCACCTAAATCATGAAAAACTAAAAAATACATGGGTTGTAAGAAAAAAAAAAAGCCCAGAATAATAGAGGTCTTTATGCCTGAATGAAATATGCAGTTCTATTATCCTCAGTGAATGCAGTCCGTAAGAGTCGTACTGTATTTTTTGCTCCCGTGGATGAATGTGTTTTCATCAGCAATGTACTGGGTTGTAAAATATGCATCCCCAGCTATCTACTGTGCTAAAGGTTTCAGTAAAAAGGCTTGAAGATGTTTTCTGATGCAAATTGTACTGATCAGATAAATGACACTCGGTGTCTCCTGTAATTATTGGCAAGAGTTTTTACAGTACGTCTCCTGTTTCTCTCTAGGCCACGTATTTGATGTTAGGAGACAGCCAAGCAGGTGTTCGACTCACTCGTGCCCTCCAGAATTCCTTAAATGACCTTTGGAAGCACTGGAGTGAAAACAGTCTCAGCATGTCAAAATTTTGAGATATCTCAGTCGCCGTAATTCTTTTAAGGCTGCCTCGGCGTCACTAAAATATAAATCTTTCCTCGTTATTGGCAACGAGTGAGGAGTTGTGACGTACCGTATGCGGGTGTGCAATCAAGATGTACGACCTCCCTGTGCTGCCCTGTGACTCCCTGCCTTGTAAGAGTTAATATTTCTTCTAAAAAATAATTATCTGCTTTAAACTATTATAA
>NW_010271817.1:6553-76645 GCF_000690775.1 Eurypyga helias
TTTCCCTGAATGTAAGTATTTCAACCATCTGCTGAGTCAGGCAATATAGCATTCTGTGCTTTCAGGAGGCTGTGATGGTTGCTTAGACAACAGTGACATAATATTTAAGCATAACGATGCTGGAGAAGATACTGTCCCCTTCTCCCTGGACGACTGCTCTGAAAATGCAAATCCAATATGCTCTTAAAACAAAAAGAGAGGGATGAGAAGGGTTTGTATCACCATCTTTCTTAACCATCTCCCCATTTCCCGCTTGATAGGTGAAAGTGTCACGCTTTGCTCAGGATTCTTGTAAGATGTGCTAAAATTATGGGCTGACTACATACCTGCTTTTATAGGAACAGAAGAGAAAGTGCCTCTTTTTATGGTCAGTGCTTATTTGGAGATTTAGACAACTTTGTGGCTGGGAAAAGCATTGCCATTGGTCGGTCAGCATCCAAAAACGCCCATCCGACATCAGTCTCATTCCTGAGCAGAGCTGAAATCGGCGCTGGCTGTTTCTTCCTGCAAACCTCATCTTGCTCTAGCATGAAAAAATGGCAATTAAAGACTTAATCACGCAATAGAGACCTCCTAAACATATCACTTCAGAGCATAGCTAATACACGATGAGTTGATTTTTGTATAGATAGATATACGCACTGTATGCGACGTGGGTGGTTTTTCATGTTTACACAGAGATGTAATTATGAATGACATGAAGGTTATACAGCAGATTTCTTTAATCTTCTAAAGGTTTGTTAGTCATGTATCACCGTGTGCCTGGTTTTTATTTATTCAACATCTGTATTCCTTTGTCGTCTTGTTGAAAGGGTTTCTCTAGAAGGGCTGCGGCAGTAGGTGCGCAGCGGTTGATACCGAGTGGCTATGGGGACTTCTCCGGCTGGCAGAGCCCTGCAGGTCCCAAAGCAACTTTTGTTGTGATACAGGGCTGGAAGACATTTTTGCTTAACAAAAAAGGAGAGGGACCCTTTTGTCACCTGCTGCTAAAAAAAAAAAAAAAACAAAACCAAAAACCAAACCCAAACAAAAAAACCCCCAAAAACCCAAACACAACAACTCATAGTTTGGGTCTGAGCACTTGGAAAGGTTGCTTAAGAATGTGTGAAAGCTTGGCAAGGCGCATCGAAATCGCAGAGCTGATGAAATAGTTGGGTGACCTCCGTTTGAGTGGTGTTGTGGCAGACGACCTGTGTTAGCAAGCTGCCGAGAGGTGGGGAAGACAGCCTCTCTGGAAGCTGCCCATGGCTTGGGCTCTTCAGAAAGAAGGGACTGAAGCTGCTCACCATGTTTTGCTGGGTGATGGTGTTCGTACAATCAGTGTTGGCAGCAGTTCTCAACCCATGGCCCCTGTGGCGTGTGGGGACTTGGGGAGAACGTGGCCAGTTTTCCCTGAATTAGGCTGAAAATGAGCAAAAGCTCGAAAAAGGAGCAGCAGGAGAGAGCAGGTCTGTATGTAGGGGGAAGGCCCTGAAATACATTGGGTAATTTTCCCGTTTTCTGGCTAAAAGTGAACTCGGTCGCCTTTCCCCGGTGCAGCTGTGGTGACAGGGGAGGGCACGAGGCTGGTGCTGGTGTGGAAGATGTCGGGGTGCTGGAGAGGTGGCACCACCCAGCCGCCCTTATAAGGAGTCATCCTGGCGGGCATTGCCTCTGCAGGCCAGGCCAAGCCTGGCCTTGGCCCGGCCTCCTTCAGGGCAGCCCCAAAACCCCACAGCAGTGTCTTTACTGTGAGGAACAGCTCTGGCTTTTGATGGAGTGGTGATGGCACCGGAGCTGCAGTTACAGGAGGTACAAGATGGGTCCTCTTGGCCTAACAGCGCGAGGCGAGTGCTGCCACTGCTTGGCAGTGCCACAAGGCCCAACCTAGGAGCCATGAGCGCAAGGGTCAGTCACCCTCCTCGAGCGATCCCAGCTGATTTGGGGGACAGCTGGGCACTCTTAGGGACGTGGCTGCCACAGGGGTGACAAAGACCGGGTGCCCTTGGGGACACAGCTGCTGCAGGGGTGGTGGGAGGCCCTGATGAGGGGCCATTGCCCAGCAGCACCTGCATGGGAGGGGTTCGGCCTACAACTTCCGTCTCAGCGCAGTAACAGCATGAATATCTCTTCTATTTCGTATTCATGCAGTCCATTTGTGTGCTCAGCCGTGGTGTGGTGCTTTCTGAGCACCCCTTTGCACCACAGCGGCTGTATTTAGACTCCCAGCACCATTTTGTGAAGAGCTGAGGCAAGTGCACGGTGGTCTTTTTGCAAGATCTCTTCCTGGCCCCTCGCATCAGTGTGGGGATACCGAACACCACGTGTTTTCATGGCCACAGCCATGCTGCTGTCACTGAAGGCATATGGCTGGCACGTGCTCTCTCCTGTTCCCAGAAAGCTGCCTCTCCCCCTGCTCCTGCCTGTCTGGTTCCCTCCCCATGGCAGCCTGGGCAGAGCTGGTGACTGCGGTGCCATCGCTTCACCCTTGTTACAGTAGGGTTTCTGGGGTTTTTTTTCTTCCTTTTTTTTTTTTTTCCTGTGCACACATCATGTGTGTGTGTGTGAAGGTTGTATTCTCGAAAACAAGTTTATTCATTGATGATGTAACAGTGATTGTACTTTTCTTTTGGTTAATAAATTGTCTGCTCAGCTTACTTTGTATGCCAGCCAAAATTAGTCATACCATTTCTTGGAAAGGATATGAAGAAACTAGTAATTGAAATCATAATCATTTGATCATGAGAGCTATTTGGAAAATAATATTTTAACCAAAAACATGTCTGATCTCCAAGTCGGGTTTGTTTTTTTTTTTTTTAAACTGCTGCTAAATAGATTTTTCTAGTGTTGAATATTAGAAATGGTGTAGTAGCTGGTGATGGTATTCAACATCCTAAAAGAGGACTTCATCCAGAAATTGCTGAGACTGTCTGGAGGCAGGCTGTTATTTATATATATGTGGGGCTTTTTTTTTTTCATCTTGACATTTAATAATCACCATGTAATAGCTATAAAATGCATAGCAACTACAGCTTTTTTATTTCAAGTGGATGGTGTAATGAAATTGGGTGAAACCATCCATTGAAATTGTACTTTGTAGTACCCAGTGCTTGTTTACAAAGTATTGACGTTTGTCATAAACAGAGATTTAAAACATCACTGTTATTGTTTGTTGTTCGGTGGAAGCTCTTATGCTGTGCAATGATAAAGGAAGAGATTTTATTACAAGCTTGCTTAGCATATAAGCATGCCGTTCGTTTCTGACCAAATATTTGTTACTGCACTAAATGTAATGAAGGTGACTGCTTATAAAACGGTTTTGTATTATATAAGGGAGAGTGCAATATCAGATCTGCTTTTTTACTAGAGATACTTCAGGTTTTGTATTGTGTGTAACTTATCACAATAAAGCTTCTTTTTTTTTTCCTATTGAGCAGTATTTTATTTCCTGAGGAATGTGTTCAGTGGGAAAAAAAAACCACAGAGAGAATCAATCGTGCTTTTCTCTTTGTTTAAGAACTCAAAGAATTTCTTTCCCCTTCGCAAATATTTGTGTTTATTTGAGGAAAAAAAATGGATTCAGGTTTATTTATTTCAAGAACCTGTAACCTTATTTAGCGCTAGAAAAGTGCGGTGCGTGAGGTGTGGTGTGCAGCCAGCTCTCATTACAACATAAATTATTTCTGCTGTTTTAACTAAAAATCTGGAGTGTATCTTGTTGGATATGTGTGCCTGTTTGTTTGTTTATTTTTTTGAGGCTTTTTTGAGCCCTTGCTCACTAGAGTCAGCTATAAAGCATTCTGCTTATTCATCATGACTGAGAGGAGTTGATTGTTTCCTGGAAGGATAAAATTCAGCAATTAGAGCTGTTTAATTCAAGTGTATGTTCTGGAGGCTAAACTAAGTTTAAGTGCTTTTCTTAGAATGTATGTTTAAGAAGGGGGAAAAAAATTACAGTTCTGATCTTGAAAAGGGTTTTAAGAAACATGAGAATGTGAAAGTTTCTTTTGGTGGGAAACACATAACATTTATGTAGTATTTCTTTTGGGATTACATCACAGTTTTATTTAATTTTTAGGACAAAAGTTAAATTCAATATTTGTGTATAAGCCAAGGGAAAATGTACCATAAACACAGGAATTTTCTGGTGAGTCAGAGTTCCAAGAATCTGAGATTTACTTAGTCCATTTATTTCAGGACTAGCTATAACCATTAGTCATCCAGCCATGAATTTTTACATTTGCAGCTAATTGCACCTAAAAAACAAACTTTCCCTCAAGGCTTTGGGTTATACAGAATGTGATTTGGCAACCTGCGTTTCAAATGCCTTTTAGGATCATTGCCTCGGTTGTAGAAATTGTCTTTAGATCATATGTATTTGCTTCGTGTAAACAACGAATATTTCCACTTAGGTGGCAGGAGGAATAAATTAAGTACTGGCTATTCTGTATTACAGAAAAATTAATCTGCCAACAGCAAGATAGACTTTTCCAGTAGCCCACGGGGGGGTGGCGTTACGGGTTTATCGGTCATCGTGGAGCCCCACGTGACGTGTAGTATTCTCATTTGACCACTTCTTGCAGGATGAAGTTATTGCTGTTTCAGAGAAAGTTACTGTGAAGCTTGAGGACTTGGCAAAATGGGCACAGTCCGATTTCTCCAAGTGGAAGTGTGGTTTCCGGGCTGAGCCGGTCAAGCTGATGGATGTGGGGAAGAATGGGCAGAAGGAGGCATTGACAAGATACAGACAATCCACGCTCAACAGCGGCTTGAACTTCAAAGACATCCTAAAGGAAAAGGCTGACCTCGGTGAGTATCCCTTAACTTTCTCCTGCAGGGAGGGGCCTGTGGGTGAGTGTCTTTCGCAGGCAGATGAGCCTGATCCTGCCAAGCCGTCACCAATTCCCAAGGTATGTCTGTGCTTTGGGCAGAGGCGTGGTGATGAGGTACCCGAGCAGGGTGGGTGGTGGTGAGCTCATCGCAGGCTCCTTCGAGATTAGTGTGGGGTAATTCTGTGATACCTGTCTGCTTCATAGACACGTCCCTGAGCACTATGGCTCAAACGCTGAAGATGCATACGCAAGGAATTGTCAAGGGCTCTTCCTGGGGCTCTGCAGGCTGGGGGATCAGGTCAGAACTGTGCATTATGGGGAGAGGGGCCGGACACATCTTCTCAAGGCCTCCCAACAGACAGGGGAGAGCAAAGGCCTTTGACTTCTCACATCCCATCATCTGGAAGTACTGGATTCTCAGCTGTTTCTGGTGCTTGTCCTGTCTGTGTATGGTCAGCTTTTTGTCTCGTCTGGTAGGGAGACGTCCCTTCCATAGCCTCCTTCTGAGTGTTTCCTTCTGAGCTTTATGTTACTATACAGCGTAGGTCCCCTGTGAGCACCATGCTTTGGCCTGGTTTTAGGGAGCGGAAGTGGTAGCTCTGCTGTTTTGTATGGTTGCAGACAGGCTTGCAGCTTTGGGGCTGCTTTGGTGATAGACACTCTAAAATCCATGGCGGGGGCCCAAGGTCTGAGGTAGATGGGTCTCCTCTTGGTAAATGTGCCTGTTTGTGGTATTAGGACCTTAGATGCATGATAGCTATCAGAGATGGCTCTTTGACGTGCATCCCAGGGACGTTTCTCTGTTGTACCCTGCTTTTAAGAAATGTTACAAGTTTGAAGAGCATCAAATCTAGGCCATAATGCGTGGAACGGTAAGACGTTAAAAGCTAAGGCGGATGCGTGTGGGAAAATGCTTTTGTACCTACCTGAACAGGAGATGCAGGGCCAAATTCGGTTTTATAATGGCACAACTGTGTTGGCATGGAAGCCAAGTTACACTAAGCTGAAGGTCTGTCTTGGAGGATTTATCTTCTGCATCTCATCTTTCTGATCTTATCAAATGGTGAAGTGATTCTGTCAATCTCACATTTCACCATTAGATATGTAGGTTGGAAGATTAAAGTACAATTGGAAGTTGATCTTATTTTTCATTACACCTCGGGGTGGGGGGGGGAGGAATCTGTGCAATTCTTTCTGTTTCCTTCGCTTTTCTATGTGGTTTCTTCTGGTTCATAATTACATGCAGTAATTTTCTCTGCTATTGCCCTGGCATCTTCTTTACGCACTACACTTATTTGCATTTGTTTGTTGTGTCAGAAGAATCTTAATGTTTCTCAGACAGAACTTTTGTGTGTGCCTGTTTTCTTGTTTTTGTTTTTAACAAACAAAAAAACCCTTGTGGTAAGTTATGAAATTGCTGTTATCTACCCCAGGAGCCAAAGAAAATTAGCTTTAAGCCTAAAGCTTATACTTGCATGTTAAGCCTTTGAAAGTATGGGTTATACTGAAAATGCTTATGGAATGCAAAGTACACGGTATAATTTTGATAACCCACATTCTGATGTTGCTCATTTTTGGTTGGTGGCTCTGGCTTTATTGTTGGGTCTTTCTTTTCAGTAGAAGAGGGTATTTTGATTCATAATGTTTAATTATGATTGCCTTTGCATCATGAGTGGTTGGCGGGAGTGAAACCAAAGGTTCAAGACGACCTATAGTGATTTGGCATGTTGGTACAGACAACTGATCTAGCTTAAGAAAGGCAATCAAAGAAATTTCTGAAATCTAGTACTAAGATGATTTTTTTACTATTTGAAAGACCCAAGAATTTAAGCATATTTTGCTTTCCGGATCTGAGAAAACTGAGAAGAACGATGGTCTTCATTGCTTGTGAAGCAGCCCTATTTGCTTGTGTCCTGTAGGCAATCCATGAGCTCTGGTGTTTGGCTTAACTATGGGATGGAGGTTTAACACCCACCAGGTGAAGAAGATTTACTTCTCTCATTCTGAGCGGTTGGTCAAGGTTGACACGGCGCTCTGGGAGTTGCACTCTCCCGAGCTGTAAGCAAAGGCAGTAGGATAATGTGCCGTGTCCAAGGGATAGAGGTTTGTGCTGCCACAGTTGTATCTTCTCTGCCATCAAAATGGCAGGTTTAGTGCCTGTTACAACGTGTGCCCACAGACCTTTTCCAATAGTCAGCATCTTGCCAACAGAGCAATGCTCAGCCGCAGTGATCAAAGATTTACTAGCAATAACTTGTGCATTCGGTCTCCAGCACAATGGGGTGGTAGTTTTCCTCTTAAAATAGGATTGTAAACTGTGAGGGAGCGTGGTGCACTGTCATGCAAAGGTCCCTCAGGTGAAAGCATCAGCACAGCCATATTAGCAAGGATAATCAGCCCAAATGGAGAGGTGATCTCCTGCACATCCACCATTTCCTACCACCACAGCACAGTTCGCTTCCTAATCAGGTACTCGGTGCTGCTTTCATGGGGATGTTTCTGCGAGGGCTTCCCCATGGGGCATAGTGGGGTGGCTGTGGCTGGGCGGAACTTGGAACTGAAGGGAACAAATCCTGTCTTGTGCTAGTCTGGGAGGCCATGCATGAGTCTGTAGTGATGGCCACGTTTAACCCTGGCTGTAGACAAGGAAGTTCCTGAACCAGGTGTGGAAAAGGCCTAGATATACAAGGTGATCTCCTGGACCCCTTTTTTCCTATGAAATGGCATGTTTCCATTACAGAAAAATTCTATAGAAGTGAGTAGATTCTGAGATTTTTCCTACTAGATGTTTTTGAACCAAGATGTAGAAGGTAATACGAAATTATATCCCTACCAAAGAGCTCAAACAAACTTTACGGAAGAAACAAAATCAGTTTTCACCCTTCACCACTCCTGGATAGTGTGTGAAATAACCCGGATGAAATGAAAACATGGCTGGTACAGAACCACAGAAGTGGCAGTGTGCAATCAGTAAACACATTGCTGCTGGGAGCAGCGTGGCTTTAAACAATAAGCAGGCCAAGTGGGGTCTCGTGTGAGCAGCATATGTATACCCTCTGCCACATGCTTAGATGAAACTAAGGCGACACCTGGTTAATCCACAATTTAGAGAAACCATGCACCTATAATTGCAAGCTGACTCTAATTCAGATTTGGTAGTCAGTCTCCTTTTTTGTACACTCTTTTTTTTTTTTTTTCCTTTTCTCCTTTTATTTTTCTCTTATTTTTTCCCCCTCTTGTCTCTTTTTTTTTCTTTTTTCTTCTTTTCTCTTTTTCTTTTCTCTTTGGCTTTCTTTTCTGCAGAAACTGTATTTTCTGTAATATACCATTGTTTTTATCACTAGTGAATTATGCAGAACTTTTCCTTAGGACTGTATGAAATAAAAGATCTGGCAATTGCATTTTTCTGTGGGAGCTTCAAGATTTCAGCCTGAAAAATTATTTTTAAGAATTATTTCTTTCTGCCTGTTGAGGTATTTATGTTCTACATTCTGTCCCTTTCTACCAATATGCCAATATTGAATGCTAGCAGTTTATGTCTTAAGACTATTTATAGCTTTCTGAATATTTCTTTCGAATGTTGAGAAAAATAAAGAATAACAACAATGCAGCGTATAAAAATAGAGTTGCTCAGGAATGCATTATTCATAATGAACATGAGAACCTGTTTTTCCAGAAGAATTGGTCTGATTAAATCATTCAGTACTAAGGCCGCTAGTTATTTATTTTTGTCTTTAGGATTATTTAGGGGATTTTTCTTTGTAATAAAGGGACTTGTATACCCATATTTGGTAAACCAGTGGGAAGTCACCAAATGAGGAATTATTTCATTTTACAAAATTTTTAGCAACTAAGCAATGTAAACACTGTTGGTTAAATTTGGCAAAGTTGCATATTTGTATTCCTTGGGCTATAGTGCGAAAAAGAAAAAAAAATTGAAATTATTTTATATAACACTCCTTCTTACAGACTTCCTTTAAGTGAAGTATGAAAGCTGCAGTGTAAGCTTTATTGGCCTATAAATATGTCATTATAGTTGGACTACATTTATATGCTTTGGATTGTTGTTTAAGCCAAGAAAATATGTCTCTACAGGTTGACTTTTTATTGAAACCCTTTGAGGCATACAACAGAATGTATTTTAGGCCAAGGTTATTAAAACAGCATTTTCATTTTTGCAGCAGACTCATTGTCAATTATGCTGCCACAAACTGTCTGTGGATAGGCAGTTATGAATGGTTTCATCTCTAAATGTGTCTTTAGAAAAAGAAATAAAAGATAGAGGAGTCAGAGCTGAAATTGAGAGAAGAGACTGAGGGGAAAATGACTGAATTTAGTGCTCACTGGCTCTGTTGGTTTAGGTTAGGCTGTGCTGTGGCACTGCCTGGGTTCAGCCGCAGAACAAACGACCCCTGTGCCGGGCTGGCGAGGTGGGAGCCACTGCTGCTCCAGCCGGGCAGTCTGCATCCCTCCGGCTCACCACTCTGTCATGACAGAGCTCTGGCTTTGGCCCCCAGACCGTCGTTGCCGCTCTTTTTATCCATCCTTTAGGAGTCTTTATCATGCCAAAATGGATGGCTGAGGTTGCTGTGTGGTGGGCACTCCGGTTCCTGCAGTGGCAGTGTTAGTAATGGCGAGGAGCACATTCTGCTGCAGTACTGCATTTTTGCTTGAGTCCAGTGAGGGGGAACCCAAAGAAAATCCAGCACTCAGTCCTGTCCTGTCTTTCATTCCCTACAGTTGTGCACTTGGGAGTGTTGGATCGGGATCTTTGTTTTCTGTCAAACCCAGAAAAATCAAGTACTAATCCTAGCTAACGTTTGTATTTTAGCAGTCACCCTTTTCCTGTCCATAGGTGGTTTTCCAGCAGTTGTTTCCTACTTTGCTCTTTTGAACCCTCCAGCAGAGCTTGCCGGGCAGGGGCTGGGTGGCGCAGGACTGGCTCACTCCCTGGTGATAGCAGGGATGAGCTATTTTGCAGGAAGGTTGGCACTGGGCTGTGGCACAGCCCTTCTAACTTCACTTGCCAGTGGCCTTGGAACAGGCATGGCTTCTCCAGATGAAGATTATCAAGTTGTAATGTAGTCAGGCTGTAATATTATCCAAACTGATAATCTACATCTGTAGTGTGCTCAGGCACTTGCGGTAACTTCTGAACTGAGGCCGACTCTCCTTTTTCATTGTTTGTCGTGTGCTGCTGAGTTCAGGCTTGCCTGGCTTAACTTGACGCAATAATTTTCTGACCAACTAATTGTTAGCTATTCAGCTTACAGCTACTTTGGATATTTTGTGCCTAAGTCATGCCTCCGACTCTCTTCCCATCCCCTCCTCTCCTTCTATGTTTGCGTTTTTTGCCTCTCCCTTGTGTCCTCCTGTCCCCATTGCCCTAGCTGAATGCCATTTTGATCTTGATAAAGCTCCTGTAAGTGTCCTATTATCCCATTTTCCCCTCTGTGCCCTTGTGTACCGTATGTTGGTTTTTGTCTCGTGGGTCAGAGTGACCTCTCACTTTAACCAGCCCAATTGATACAGCTCCTTTGCCGTAGATGAGGCTATTACATGACTTGTCTGTTGTGCTCCATGGAGCCTGAATGGAGGAGGACGGCTCCCTTGGGGACAAGGACTGTGGTCTGGCATTTTCTTCTGTGTTTGTGCAGCTCCTAGCACATGCCAGCACTGCTGCAGCTGGACAAGAGGATCAGCAGGCTGCGGAGCAGCACTGCTGGGGTTGCTCTTCAAAGAGACCATGGAGCAGAAAGGGTTTCTTTGGTTGTACATCTTCTTTTGGTTTAATTACCGTTCACCTTTATTGTTAACATGCTTGGGATAGGAGATAACCTGAGGTGCTGAGCAGAGAGACAATTTTGTCTGGTCTTGCATGAAGAGGGGAAGATTAGTGTTTATTGTTTGTCAACCAGTTGGTTTAAGATAACTAATATTCATTGGCTTCAGTTGCTGGCTGCCTTTTAAATGCTGAAAGGTGATGCTGTGTGCCCCCAATAATTCTGTGATAATGACGTATTTTCTCCTGGAGGTGACCCCATCTCCAGTAGCACTTTGGGACTCCCCCTTCTCACTTGCCCCTCTCTCTTGAGCCACTGCTGCTCTCCTCTGCACCTTTCTCAGCCTCCCATGGAGGAGGTTGGTGGGGTCCTCAGGAGGTTGTCTGTAGCCACCTGGTCCTTCCCGAGGCCATGTGTTTGCCCAAGCAATGCTGGGATGATTTAAGTTCTGTTAATTTTTTCCTTTCTCTGGGGACAGCCTACTTCATTACAGAGGAAGCGTATGGGGGTGACAAAAACATTTTAATATGCAGCACTGGCTATGGAAGCCTTTCATTCACCACTGGATTGTGTTGAGCCTCATCTATTTGTGGCTCTTGAAAGGAGTTTCAGCACCACACGTCTCAGACTTCAAGCGTGCCTTATCAAAGAGATAAAATTTGGATTTCTTCTCAAACTTTGACCCGCTTTTGAGCTCTTACAAAAGGGGGTGGTAGCGCTGCCCCTGGGAATTGAGGAGGTGGGTATTTAGTCCTTTGAAATGCTGAAGATCTGCCAAGAAATGTAAACAAAATCCCACATAACTTCTCTCCGGGTAGCCCCTAAATCACAGTGCCTGTTCCCCACCCCCACCGGTCCCTGCAGCAGGAGCGCGCTAACATGATTATCAGAATTGTGCTGATAGCAGTTGTCACTGTGTCAGCATTTTCAATTATGTATTGGTATGACAGGGCACTTTGTCGTTGGTGTAGAGCACAGCCATTTGCAATTGCAGTTCTGGTCTGTTCAGAAACATCAGGGAAGGAATTGCTGGTGCAGAACAAGAGAGGAGGAAGAGTTAAATTTTACTGCCTTGTGAAGCTAGAGGGAACTGCCCCACGTTCTCCTAAAGCCAAAGTTGCAGCAGTTTGCACCATCAATAAGAGTTTTGTTGCAGCCTCTGGTTGGAACAGGAGTAGCCTACATAATTACAAAATAAGTAGATAAAAAATAAGGACCATTCACAGACGGTGTCAAAGCAGCCAGTGTGGGACAGTGTCCCTTTAAAAATGTTTGACGGCTTTTTTTGTTTTTGTCTGTTTTTAGCACCGAGATTGACCTTGCCAGGCTGTGTAATAACCCACATGTGTCTGCTCTCCAGGATTTTTTCCCTTCTAGTCACTGTTGGATCTTGCATTTAATTCTTACTGACCATGAGGTTTTGTTCCAGTAACTGGAAACGTGTGCCTCCTGGTGCAGCGCTGCTGTGCTCTGAATCTGACTTTATCTCTATCTCTGCCTTTTTTTCCTTTTTTTTTTTCCTCGTTTTTTAACTTCAGGGTTTAGAGGGTGCTGTTTTCCTCCGTAGCCTTCCCTTTATTTTCCGTCCCTGCCCATATTGTTTCTGGGTCCCGGGGGGACCTGGTTTGGGACGTCTATTGTTTCGTGTCCCTGTGCTTCCCTTGCCCGGTGCCGTGGAGGGAGGTGATCAGCAGTCTCCTCTGTGTGCTGTGGTTAGAGCTTTTGGTCCTTCGTAGATCATTGATGTCTTTTTCCTGCATTGTATCCTTCCCACACAGCCAGCCAAAAATTGTCTGAGTACCAAGATCTGTAAACCCAGCACCTATATAACGTTGTGGTAGAGTTCGGTGGGCCCTGAGGAGATTCTCTTTTTCCTGCCTGGCTGTGATTCTGTGTTGCCGGAACCCAGGACTTGGAGTCCTGTGGTCACCTTTGACTCCGAGTGCTCCGTTAATCAAGTCAAAGCTGTCTTCATACCAGCTCATTAATTGTTCTGGCTTGTGACCTGTGCGGCAGTGCTGGGATGTTCAGGCTCTTCTGTAGGTGCTGCTGACACCAGGGCCAGATCTGGAGGTCACTTCCCTTCCGAGGGGGAGGAGAAAAGCCAGACCCAACTTATTCACCACCTTACTTCCAAGTTGCTCTTCGTTCCTCCTGTGCTCAGAAAGACGACTTGCCTTTTGTTTATAGGCGCATTGCGATGTGCCTGGCCTGTCATCGTCTGTCTTCCTAAATATCTTAGTCCCGTTCGGACTGCCGTGTTGCAGAAAGGCTAGTGCTTGTTCTCTGAGATACAGTATTCGTCTTCTTATAGATGACCTGTCTCGTGCCATACGAGTTTGTCAGAGAAAACATCCTTTGTACATCTGAAATTGAAGGAGGACACTTGCTTTTTCTCCCGTTTCTCCTCTTTATAAAATGATTTGCTAGAACAGAGGCACACAGGAGCAAAAGCCAGGCTGCCCCCCCTGCTGTGTAGGGCTGTAATGCCAACAAATGGCCATGTTAGCATTTATGGGGACCCCGGCAACAGGAGGTGATGGGCCCTCAGCTTCCCGAGGTGGAGCTTTGCTTGGGCAGGCAAGGGAGAGTGGGAGGTGGGCTGGCTAGAAAGAAAAGGAAGGTGTTGGACAAGAGTGTGGGAAGAGGCTTGGCTCCAGCAGCTGAGCGAGCAGTAGCGAACCTGCCTTCTCAGTGTGGGCCGCCCAGGAATCTCCCACAGCGTTGTGTGTCACCTTTGTGAGCACCAAGAGGGACTGTATGGGTACACAGGAGAAGACTGTGCTTCCAGCATCCTTCCCCTTGTTAAACTGAGTTTTAAGACACTCAGCATCAATATTCTGACCACTTAATCTCTTTTGGTTAATTTGGTTCATGCTTGTCTTTGCTGGCTTGGTGATCCTTGCATGATGCGACTATTACTAGGTGGAGTTTGGGAAGGGAAGGGTTAAGCCTAGTACATGTATAAATTGGATTGCAGTTTGTGGGAGTGAGTGATAGAGGAAGTGTATATTTAAAAAATGCAACAGCATGAATTGTAACTTACCCAGTAGGTTTTGTATTGGAGAGCATTGTGGCATAACTATTTACTTCATTTAGTAAAGTCTGAAAGAAGTTCCTCTGTAATTTTACTGCTACTAATAATTTGCTAGTAAAAATGAATCCTCAGCACTGTAAACCTTCAGCTTGGGTCTCTCTTGCTCTGTTACGTTGTGAAGGACAAACAGTTGACGCCATAAAGAAGCTTTTGTTAGTGATAGATAATGTGTATTATTTTAGCAGGAGTATATTTTAGCAGCTTGTGAAAAATCAAGGTGAATTTATACATCTGCGCCCTGCTGCATAATTGATATATGTAGAAGCTGAAATTCAAAATAAGCTTCTAGAAGAGCACACATTTGATTTTCCTAAACATTTAAATATATATATCACACCCTCATTTTAAGATGGCAGTTAATGACTTTATGAGCATGTTGTCAGCCAGAGCATTACATGTGGCTTGAGCAATGTGTCTGGATATGCTTGGTAAGCAGTATTGTTCTGACAGTGTACTAAAGGCCATCTTCAATTTGACTGTGCTCTACTTTGTTATGCTGTGAAAGAAAAAGATAATTCAGCCGAGCATTGTGCTGTCGGCTGGAGACGCCACACTTCAGAATACAAATATTACTAGGGATAAATGAATCATTAAAAGAACAGTAGCATAAAATATCTGATGAATGAACTCCAGGAGTCTCTGCTGGAATAAATTTTGCATTCACGGACAGTACCATAATATGTGAAATAATAGTATCAGTTCTACATTCAGATGCCAAAAACATTTATGGACCCAGAATAATTGTGAATTACAAGGCTATAAATACATAGAGGGGATTTGGTGATATCATAATAAACCATGAGAAAGACGCTAGGCTGGTTTCTAATGTTACCAGAACCTTGAGATATATTTACAACCTTGTTCACACTCCTGCAGTTTTAGGGGGCAATTCTCCTCTCACAACACGTTCGTCATTCCCATTAGTGCCAGGGGGAGTTATGCATGTGTGTCATGAGTGGAATAGATCCCCACATTGTTGTACAATTCAAGGATCCTATAACAAATTGAAAAGCTAATTTAGGAAAAAAAGTGGAAAGTGATCTCTCTTGTCCTCCTCCAAGTTACCCCATGTCCTGTTCCGCTCCTGTGAGCAAGGCTGGTGAAGGGAAAACAGGTAAAGGATGACAAGGTAGCTGCTGTGTTCCTGAACATTTTATCCACAGCTGCATCTTTTTTTTTTTTTTCCACTTTTTATTACCGAGAAACAAAACAACCGAAGCCCAGATGTTTTGGTCCCGGGTTTCTTTAAAGTGCAGGCTAATGTATTTTAAAAGCATGTTGTAAATACGCAGGGAAGGCTGGGATTGTCAGACTGTCCACCGAAAGGAGGCTTCGTTGTTGCGATACTAGATGTGCGCCTGATAAGAACAGTTAATTAGGAACTGGGGCCGAACCTGGCGTGATATTCAAGAGTATGTTCAGCTTTCAGCATGTCCCGCATCACCTCTTTGTAATTAAGCCTGGTGTCCCATGCCTTCCTGAACTGGGGCAGTGACAGAGTCTCCGCAGGTACTTAGTGTCGCTTCACACATCTCAATATTAGAAGGGTTATGGCCCCAGAGCTGCAGGACCCCTTCCCCTCTTAGCGTCTTCTCCCAGCCAGCTGTACGGTCTTACTGGCCTCATCCTTCTTGTAAGTCATCGGCAAAATATGCGTGTTCAGCGCAGCGCAGAGCAAGTCTGCTCAGTAATTCCACATTCCTTAGTGTTGCAGGAGGTCTCTCTGCTGACCAAGCTGCAGTCTTGCTGCTCATCCCTCTCGCAGATTTACGCTCCTGGCTGTACATCCAGCCCTTCCAGGGCATTTGTGGTGCTCGCAGTGGGAAGGGTCTATGGCTTGGTTGGCGTCCCTCCATGCGCTTCCTGTTTTACTTTTTTTGTGCCGAGGTAGACTAACCCCCTGACATCAGCCAATGAATCACGTCCTTGAGATACATCCTGGACCTTCCACCTTGCAGCTGGTGAACCAAAGAGAAGATAATAACAGGACCAAAAAAATAACAACAGTGAAGTGGTCATCAGCAAGGGGGGATCCGTGCCAGCCTTGTAGATGACTGTAGGTCATGATAGGTCCTCACCTATCCAGGCTAATCACTGAGCCTGGATTTGCTTTGATCACCCCTAGTTCATTTCATTGTCTTTCCCTCTTGGATTTGTGCATGTTTTTGCTATGGCAAGGTCATGGGATTATTGATTATTTGTTTTTAGTTAATTACTGGTGACTTCAACTTGATATTCCTAGCAGTATCTGTGTGAGCTCTCGTGGCAAACCCAGTAGACAGTATGTAATGCAGTCTTAATGCATGTTTTTTTCTCTTTAATTACTTTAAAACCACAGTCTCCACTTTTCTTTCACACTAAGTATTTCCAGATTAAAAGCTTTATGGGATGAAAATTAAATGATAAGGTACTGCAAAAATCTATTTCAAGATTCTCAAATGTTTCAGCTCCATCTTTATTTTTAGTTTTCTTACTCCCTAAATGACCCTTACTTGTGCCAGTGTATGTCACTGTACACTTCTAGTTTTGTTGCACAGAGAAAATAGCTGAAAAAGTCCTTTTATGCTTGTGTTTTTCATCCCCTGTTCTGATACATAAAAAAGTCCCCCGTAAGTTCTGTGGTACAGTAAAAAAAAAAAAAAACACCACCCAACCCAAATAATTTTGGCAGTTCAAATGCAGAAACTAAAAATAATTTAATCTGCAGTGTGAACATAGTTTCATATTTATACTAGCATCTGGCCTCAGGAATTGAATACTCCATTCTTTAAATAGCTTCACTCTGGCTCTTGAATGCTTTGTGACTAGAACATTACCCTACAGTCATACACCTTGTTTACATATTTCTGTTAAAAGGCAAAAGAACTTACAGTACTTCAAAACATCGGTACAAGTTCCCTCCTCCCCTCTCACCCTAGAAAAGAGAAGTTAAAAAAGACAAAAAAAAAAAGAGTGGTCTGAAAGTGTGTTTTAAATTTAGTTCTCTCAGTTTGCTGCTGGGTACATATTTTACTGTCATTTGTATAAAAAAACTGGAAGAAGAATTTTCCAAAGAAAATGTGTGCCATTCCAGATGCCCAACAGTAGTCAAACAACAAATTTATGTACACTTTGTTTGTATGTTTGTTTTCAATCCGGCAAATGTCTTTGTCTTAAAAAACACTTTGCCTCGAGGCCGTGGATCTTTTTTGTTACCCATATGGTAGAAATAAGGAGTAGGTCCCTGCAAAGGAAAAATATCAGAATAATGTAATAAAAAGGTAAACACTATAAACGGGTGGCTAATGATTAGCTGCTTGCAGTCTTTAGGGACAAAGTATCTTTTTATAGTTTTATGATCCTTGCCCAGCCCGACTTGAGGAGGAATTGTATTTTCAGAATTATATATTTGAAACTTCAGCTAAGCTTTACAAATTTAGTAGATCCCTTTTTAGTGTCTGTTGGTGAATGTAAGTCCAGCCTAATATTCTTACTGCTATTTTTTCATTCACATGTCTTGAGGTGAACCTAGGAGCAGAAGAGAAAATATCCCATTTTTAAACCTTAATCCAGAATCCATTTGTATGAGTCACTAAAAGAAAATCATAGTGGTTTGGCTAAAAAAGGCTTCATGTCCAAAGGGAACGTTCCTTAAAACACTGGCGCGTTTCCCACAATGTTTCTTGAATGTGTTTTATATGTTGTCTTTGTGCTATTGTAAAACATCAAAGATTAGATCCTGTAGTTTTGTGTGTGGGAGGCTCTTGGTATGGCAGCAGACTGGTCAGCTCGAAAGAGGGCAGGGGGCTTGCTTGCTCGAGGGGTGTTCAGCCCCATCAGCTGCCGGCTCCGTTCCTCCCTTAGGGGAGCCTTCCAGCGCAGGTAGGGAGAGCTTGAAGGAGCGGTTCTTTTTCTTGTGGTAATTTTCCAGTGTTGTACCACCGGCTTAGGCTAGCTGCTGTGATGCTCAGCAGCAGAGCTTGCAGCCAGGTGAGTGGCAGGAAAATTGGGTCCTTTATGCCATCGGGAAAAATTTTGAGAGAGTTGTTTTGTTTTTCCTACTCAGCTATTATATCCCTCAACAGCAAAAGAGCCTCCGGGATAATCATCCCACTCGGGTTTTGGGTGGTTTCTGTAGGCTTCAGACTAGTCTGGGACATGGGAGAAGGTCAGTGCCGAGACCACACTCCACCACGACCTCCAGCTTTGATGCTCCTGTGGTGGAGCGAGACAGAGGCGGTGCAACGCTGGAATGGGAGCGGGGATGACGATGGCTGGAGATAGCAACGAGGGCTGCTTCTCTACCTTGCCACTTGGAGGTTTTGGTGTGTGTGCTGTGGAGTGTTTTGTTAGTCTTCCCTGCAGGGAAGGTTGCGTGCTCCCTTTGTACTTTGTTTTTTAGACCTGGGCCCTCTGACTTGCATATAATGAATGTGAATGGCCCAGGATTTAGCCTTTGGTGATTTCAGATACCATGTGATCCCAAGGCACAAAACATGTGATTTATTGGGTAAAGCCTATTTAATATCTTAAAAGCACGGAGTAGGAGATCAGATGTGAGCGTAGCAGCCTTAAAATATATTTCCTGACAACATACTTAAGAATGTTTAGGTCTATATGAAATATACAGGAAATGAGGCCAATTTTGTCCCTGCTATTTTGATGGCAGGGTGCACAGGAAAGACGGAGAGCGTGTGGAAAGGAATTTGTGTGTTTGATAACGTGAGCCCAGCATATTTGCACAAATGGAATAGGGGCATTTTTCACCCTCTGCAGCAGAAACTCTATTGGTAGTTTCTCTGCCTCGTTGAGAGACTTTCAGCTGGTCAGACGTATCAGCAAATCCACATTAAGTTATCATGAAAAGTCATTCCCTTGTTTCTGTCCAGCCGTGTTTGGTGTTTGCACAAAGTGGTACCTCTTTGCCACCGATGTCGGCTTGGGGAAGCACGGGGAGCCGATTCTTCACGGGCAGAGATGAAGAATGGCTGCTACTCTGTGTTACACCATTTTTCCCTCGTCACCTTGTAGACAAAGTCAATACGAGAGTAAGAAAAGGTTTGCATACTTTTTGCTAGGAGAATACTTGCGTCTAAAAGTTGCTTCTAAAACAAGTGACCCTCGTGAACAGTGCAGCAGAACAGCAGTTGCCAGAAGGACCTGTAATGATTTTTGATCATACTAATGACTGACCATTGCCTTGATGTTAAACTGCTTAGTGTATGGCTGGTGTTCTTAAATAAGCACTTAGCTTTCCACTTTTTAGGAAAATAATGTGATTAAGGTTCTTATTTGAAGAGGAAGATTGTGACAACAATGCTGGAAAATTTTATTGTCCAGGCACTGGAAATATTTTGAGTGCATTTGTCTAAAACCGTCGTTTATACCTTGCTGGGTGTGTGGCAGATTTCTTACTTAGTCATGTAACATTTCTTGGGCAGCAGGTATTTTTAGTTGGACACGTAACCAAGGTTTTGCAAATGTTTGTTTGGGCAAGTAGAAACTTGGAAAATGTGCTGTGGTTCAGTTTTCTCTTGTTTTTACAGTGTTTTTGTCACTTTGGCTTCTTTGCTTCAGCATCTCCAGCTGAATCACAAGGTCTCGGGAAACAAAAGTCCTTCAGCCCAGTCCTACGTGGTGCTGAGTGTCACAGGTGGTGTAAGGAATGCTCTGAGCTTAATGTGACTGACAGGGCACTTCGTCTTAATCACTGAAGGTTATCAAGACATGGCAGAATAGGATGGTGTTCATAATAAAAATGGGACTGACTTTCCATTTTTTTGCTCCTTTTCCTTCGGAACGTGTCTGTGTAGACTGCACGTAGGACTGGAGTTTTGTGTGTGCCTCATTATGGTCTTTGCCCCAACAGTCTAAAAGAATTTCCTACCATCTCCTTTTCCCAGTCAGTTCAGTAGCCAGATAGGCCAAACCAACATAGGACACAAGGCTCCTCGGAGGAGCAGCTACAGCAACAACTTTTTATCCTGTGCATTCCCTTTCACCAGTTGAAGTGACACCAGTTAGGTGTTGCTGGCTAAGTGTTGTGTAATTTCCACTGAACTTGGAGCCTGCTGCAGCAGAGCTTGGGTGATGTACTCTTCCAGTATTGGGAATCCACAGAGCAGCAAAGAACTGCAGCTGCTCCAGTATCATTCCTGGACTTGACTGTGAGGTTGGGAATTTGGGAGGGTGTTTTTTTCAATCACTGCTTAGCGGACAGAGATAAAAGCTTCTTTGTCCTATGAAGTGGAAAGGTGTGGCTTGGCAATCACAGTGAGGACCCCTCTGTGGCACACACTGGCTTGAGTAAGAAAAGATGAGTTATTTCCCTTTCCCCTACTAACTGTGACTTTTCCAGATTCTACCCTCTGGGTACCATCCCTCTCTGTTTTTCAAAGCCCTCTGCTATCACAGGCTTGAATTGCAGGGGGGCTGTAGCATCCCAAGCTTGTCCTGGTGCTGCTGCAGGAGGAGGCAGCCTGTGGGCTGGGAACCAAATGCTTTCCGTCTCTCAAATTCTCATCTCGCTTGCATCTGGCATAAATGCACCCTGCAATTTATGGAGTTGCTCATCATGAACACCATGGTTACTGTGCAATAAGTAACTATTCCTTTGAATATTCAGTTCTTCCCGGGCATTGTAGGAATTAGTGCACCAGTTGAGTACTCGTGAGAATGACTAGACAGGAGTGAAATGTTATGGGTCATTAAACAAACAAACAAACAACCCCACCTTCATTTTATTGAAGGTACCTATAAATCTCATCAGTTGTCTTTACAGCTGGTTGACTCAAGGATCTGTGTGAAAGATCAGGCATTAGCTTAGGCAAGTTGGATTGCTTTAAGCAGCTGTGAACTAGTTTTACAGTGCTACCAGCCTATTTTGTTTCCAGAAAGTGAAAGTTTGAAGTAGGTCCCGAATCTGGTTTCTCACACACGAGATCATTTTGCTACCCGTGACCTAGAAACCAACAATGAATGTATAAATTACAGGCAAGAAGAAAATTCTGAATTGACTGTAAGGTGAATGGAAGTTGAATAATTCTTTGAACTTCAACTGGGCAAAGAAGAAAAGATCACTGAATTCTAAACTAGACTTCAATATAGACAAAGAAAATGTTATTTTAGTATAGATTAAACTTATGACTAAGATATAGCAGGATTATTGTGTCTGTTTCAGATGTAATTTCATGCCTGAGAATTTACATTGAAGGCAAACTGGTCTGGATCACATTAGCAAGGGCCCTGTTTTGCTGTCAGTTTAATTAAATGGAAACTGCTGGCAAGGAGACCCGAGAAGGTTTATAGAAGCAATACTATTTTGTAAGTTGGAACAGGAAACTGTTAGGTTTTCCAGTTCGAAAGGGACACAAAAATGAAACCTGTGATTCATTCTTGTTTACAAACTCCTAGCTAGTATACAATGACCTTAGTGATAAATTAACTGCAATTAAATCTTATATGTCGTGGGCTTTACAATAGCAGCAGACTTCGTAGTTATGAAAACCATGACCTTTGACAGGGAGGTTAGAACATGAAGTTTTTCCAAACAGTGCCTAGATCTTCAAAAGTATTCACATTTCCTTCTCTGTTTCATGTGAATAGATTGACAAGATGTGTGGTGGGTGTTCTGTTTGCTCGCCGCAAGATTGTTTTCAGGCAGAAACCCCCCAAAACAAAAAAGCCCTCCCTTCGGGAACATTGATTTATCTGTTAACTGTGCCTGGCATGCTGCCTTTTGGCTTTGATTTCAGAGAGAAACATATTTGGTTACTTTAATAGGCAAAAGCACTGAACCTGACTTGTAGGGGAAAAAATTTGTTTTCTTTCCCTTTTTCAGTTCTGTTTATCGTATCCTGACGTTCTGTATCATAATTGTGCAACAGTTCCAAGTTGGAGTAAAGAAAAGTAGAACGGGATCTCAGACTCCATCAGCCTCATTATTAGAGAGCCAGCTTTTCCGGGTGACTCAGTGGGACTCAAAATGAATGTTTATGCCAGTTAATAGCCACCCTGTGTCACCGACTGATGATATCAAATGCCTTTTTGTTCTCTAGAATTGTTCACATCACCTATTTATATCTCCTCTTTTTATTTATACTTGTTTTTACCTTTTAGAAATTTTTGCTGAGCTTGAGTTGACTGGCCTCTTCCACCCCAGATCTGTTTGTTCCCCCCTTTTTGCTTATTTAGAGATATTGAAAGAGAAGGGGGTTTCTTCCTCTTATTGTTTGACCAAAGAAATTCATGTTTTACCTATGTTCAGCCACTTCTCCAATTTATGATGTCACAGTGTGTGTAACAGTTAAGAATTTGAAAAAGTAAGGTTTTTGATCTTGTCACAGTAATTGAATCCTTTATTGTGTATGTATATACCTGTAGTTATGGACGATGAAAAGGCGAGTATATATATGTGTGCTTGTGTTTATACACAGCTGCACGTGTTGCTGAGTTGTGATACCCATAAAGCACTTGGCCAAAAGAGTATCTTTATGAAAGACTTGACATTCTTCACGTTATCAGAAGTAATGAAATACATTGTTTGAGGCCTGCAAAGATCAAAAGAAAAAGTAGGGTTAAGAAGACATGTTTTAAAAAACTGTAACAGCAGCAAGAGAAACAGAACAAGGAGGTTCTTGGGGATCTCCGTCCCTGTGAATGCAACGTGCTTTTTTTTCAGTACAGCTGTAGGAGGAATCCATGTTTTAATATTCTCTTCAGTCATGCTGTAGCCCAGTGCCTGCAGTGAGCATGGAGCTCCGCATGGCTGGAAGGTAGGTGGAGATGAGATTCGGAGAACTCTTGTGTAACTATAGGTGAGGGGAGGGAAGAAATGCCTCAGCCACCATCAGTGCTTTGCCTCTTACTGTAACATGAAACACTCCATCCCAAAGCACTCCGCTGTGTTTTCATAGGCTGGGGTGAGGCACTGCGGGGCACGTGTGCTCACCTCTGCTCGGTCCTCTGCCACGGCTGGGCAATGGTCTCCTGATGTCCATCTCCTAATGGCAGTTCCTAAGCAATAAGTAAAAATAAACAACACGCAGCAAACTCCTCACATCCAGGGGCTGTTCATCAAAGCTGCCCTTGTCTCTCGCTTGTAGGTCCTGGGTGTAGAAAAAGAGCAAGAAAGGGTCGGTTACTTCTGATCCTGACTGTAGTAAGATGTGCAGAGAGGTCAGGGAGGAGTTAGTAAGTTATTTAGTGCAGATGAGTAGGAAAGTCCTTCGCAAGGTGGGATAAAAACGCTCAGTTGACTGCTTCCACAGCAAGGAGAGACTTCAGTTGTCTCCCACCAGGGCTTCCAGCATGACCGGCTGCGCCAGCAGCGATGGCCAATACTCAGCCCCTGAAAATGGGGCGTTCGGCTGGCTGCGGGGGGCTCGGATCGCTTTGTCCCTTCCAGCCCTGGTTCCCCGTTACCCTGGTCTCAACGGCTGCAATGCAGACGCATCCACTGTATGACAGAGCGGTGGGATTCCTCAGGGCAGCTCTGCCAGTTGTGTTGGAAAGCCACAAGGGAGCAAAACCTTTACGGAGGAGGTACCTTTCAAGGCAGCCGGGAAAGGAGAAAGACTTTCCCAGTTGTAGTGTTGGTGAGGATGAAAACTTTCAGTCTCTAGAAAGTAGAATGAGATTCCTTACGAGCTAGTTTATTTTAATTTTTCTTTTCCTGTTCTGCTTCATGACAGAACTTCAAATAATTATGTTGATTTATGATTACAGGTATTTTAAAGCTGTAGTATGCTGCAACAAAGCAATGCCAGCTTATTGTTTCTGGCCCGATCCAATTATACAATTGAGTTTAGGCATGTAATAATGTTATAACAGAAATATCCATCATGATGGATTGAATTTCATGAAGTACAACACAAGAATATTTATAGCTCCATTCTTAAAGCACTTTTAGGTCAGAATATGCCTCCCTGGTATCTGAAAAAGTCTGAAACTTTTCTCAGTCCAACCACGAACCTACCACAACCAGCGCCTACACAAGGAGGGGGTGTAGGTGACGGTAAGCAGAATATGATAGAATAGAGTAATTATTTCCGCTAGAAAATGAGGATCCAGCATTATTTGTACAGTAACACAAAGTCATTATTTGACTATGACACTGTAATGAAACAATAAAGATCATGCTTAATTCACGTATCATCTCCCAAGAGGCTTCTTGCTCTCTTTCTACCATTTTGGCTATTAAAACAAATTTCAATTGCTCGTCTAGTTTCCCACTGCTTTTTAGAGAGTGGAGCGGGCGAAGCCTCCCCTCCTCCCAGCTCTGTTTAAATGTAGACCTTTGGCATTCCAGAAATCTGACCTTGTTTGTAAGGAATGGCTCATTTTTCTATAATGTAATATGAAGCACTCTTGTGTTTTGATTCCATGAACTAGAGAGTTTAATGTTCCAGCTTGCCATGATAAGGATATGATCTGGTTGAGATAGAAACACTAAAGGAAATTAGCTATTGTACTGTTCTTTAACGTATTGTTTGCCTAGCGGTTTCATTTAGAATCATTTGGAATAATCTTGGAGTACCTTTGTAAAAAGGATTTTTTTTTTTTTATTTCTTCCCTTTTTTTTCTTTTTTTTTTTTTTTGTCATTGGCCCGGATAAAAAGTGAGGCTTTAAGATATTTCTCCGAAAATAAATGTGAGGCCGCCTCATTTATAGTCAGCATGCCTTGATTACTTGCAGACATGCTGGAAATTTACATGCGCTTTTCTCCATTATAAAACACTGATCTGTTCAGATCATTAGCTCCCTCATGACTAGAGGTTGGCAGCAAGCCAAGGCAAGCTAAATCTGGAGCTGTAAATCGTGAGTTGAAATAGCAGAAAGTGGATTTGTAACTTAAAAAGTGTAAACAGTTTGGAAAATGAAGTAATTTTAGAGTATGATTGATTGCCTTAAGATTGCACTTTAAATTAGCCTAGGGTCTCCGATGCAGATATAGGCACTAACTGCTCATTATATATTTTCACTTTTCTTTGGAACAATAGCATTGTTGGTAGGCTTCTAAACAATGTATGCTTCTCCTAGAGTGACCTTTGAGGAAATGAATAGTTTTATTGTGTGTCCATTACTTTGCCTGAAACAACATTTTTGAGTTATTAATTTGCCGTGGTCTATAAATAAAGGAATCAAAATGCAAAGCAGCTGCATTCTGCTGCATATAGTTCATGAAACTTGTGCTTAAACGTCACCATTTGAGACTGATAATGTCTCGCATAAATAATTTCTTTCCCCTCTGAAAAATAAGCAATGTTTCGCATTGCCTGCAATTGCTGGAGGTTGGTCCTTGAATCCCATAGAAGCAAAAATTAAGATTATTTTTAGAACAAACAACTAGTGAACATTGTGGGGGACAGGCACGCTGCGTTCACTTTTTCAAGGACCCTGGTTCACTTACTTGTGTAGTTGAGTGCCAGAAATGCACTGACAAGAGTGTCTGGAATAAGAAATGTGGAACTGGTGTGGTCAGTACTGTTATCGTCCTGTCTCCACATGGATCCTGCGCTCTCTGCACCTCTCTGGAAGAGGAGTGGTCCATGCAGCACCCTGCACCGCAGTCATCCGTCCTGGCCAGAGCTGGGCTCTTACCACGGAGGTAATGTGGCTGTCCTACCCATAGGAATGGTGGGCACGTGCCGGCGAGCCATTCCCTGGCAGAAGTGAGAGTAGGGCAATCCCGCACCCTTGTGCAGGTGACCCTGTGCTGGTGGAGAGGAGTAGTAGTGGGAGATGCAGGATGCTGTTGGTTGGAGGAAGCGTGTGCCGTTTAACACCTGGTGTCTTGCAAGTTCTGGCTGTTCACAAACGGTGGCTAAAACTGTTTGCTCCTCTTTCCCAAAGAGATATAAAATCCATCGTTTATGTGTTCCTGCCTACCAGGGCACCACGGTATCTAAAGTCACAAAGGTCTCCAGTGTGGAACAACACCCCAGTGTAACTTTGTGGGTGCGGGCACGTAACTTACGTGTATGTACTAAGCACGTATATTCTGTGCATCCAGGACTGTTGCCTGCTGCTCTCACACGTTCTTCAACACCCGTGGCCATGCTAGAAACTGGGAGTCTAACACTATTTAACAGACATTAGCAGTGGTTACAAATCACAATAGTTGTGACTGCTTGAAGAGAATATATAACAAAAACTCCTACAATCTCTTCCATTTCTCTTTGTCCTAGATTTGGTATCTAGCATTCAGTAGTCAGAGGGCTCTGTTTTGTCATTCTTCTGGAAGTTCCTTTCCCAGAGAGTATTTTTTCCCAGCATTATCATTCCTCCCTGATCTTCTTTCCTCTCCCTCCACGTCTGAAATGAAGATTTTTCACTTGTGAAAGAGGTGTGACTGAGAGGTCTGAGCCCAGGTCTGGGAGCCAGGACCTGCTGAGAGCTGAGCTCAGTGACTCATTCCGTGGCCATAAGCAAGTCAGAACATCTCTGAGGAGGTTAATTCGTATGTAAAACAGGGGAAATAATACTTATCTATCTACCTGCCTCATAGGAATGCCCTGAGGACTAATTAGTGTCCATTAAGTGCTTTGAAATAGACAGTGCTATCTATTATTAGAGCACACTCCAGACTGGTAGATAGTAGTTAGGATTGTTTTCTACTTGGGAGTCTTCCTCTCTGCTGGGTGTGGGACTGAAGCCCATGGGGAGCAGAGCACAAGCTGCCTGGTGTTTTCTGGAAGTTTGGCAGTGCTCTGCCGGGCCCTTCCTGGGCAGATTCACTGGAGACTGACACTCTCGCTGAAAACTTGGAAAGAGAGTCTGCCGAGAGAAAGGAGTGGGAGGATACTTGCTTGTTCTCCTCGGCTCGTAGGCATAACTTGTCCTGAAATCCTTTCTCACCCTGCCTCCACCTGAGGCCTTTCCAGATAATTCAGGTAGCACGGCTTCTCCTCTTCTCCAGGAATTGTTTCCTGGTCCCTCAGAAGAGGAAGAGAAATCCTGTGTTAGTTCCCAGGAGAAGTGTGGGGCTGGGCTGGTAGGTTCCCATCGCAGGGAGCCCTTTCTTATTCAAAAGGCCATTTGTCTGTCCTGAAGAGCAAATGCTCATATTCTTTCCCTTCACCGGATAACAGACTCCACTGCAAAGTCCTTAGAAGGCAAAAATCTAATTTTGGGGATAGGATAGTAAACTCTGCGGGTGTGTGTCTGGTGAAGTCTGGGAGTCTTTTCATCACCTTAACGAGGAGGGTTGTCATCTGACCGGCAGCTCCTTTTGTTCTCTGGCGCATCTTCTCTCACCATATACTTTTGTACCTCTCTTACAGATGCCATAATAATCTAGTTCAAAGGACCCAGCCCTGTTCTCACTGAAGCCCACAAGCCTGGTCTTTCTACCAGTGAGACTAGGACTCAGTCCAAATTGACTGGAGAGAAACTTTATTTCTCTCTGTTTGCTCCTCGTGCGTCTCTCAGGACATGAGTAATGCGCAACGAGACGGGAAAGCCTGTGTGAAATTTTCCAAGGGAATTTTCTGTGTTTTAATAACGTTAATGAAATTGCTTAACACTTCATCAGATTTTTCAGCGTGTGTTGCTGGGATTTTGATGCCTCCCTGTTTGGGCGCTCTGACTTTTCTTCAGTACCACAAGACACTTCCCTTAGAAATGCAACTGAGGGCTCGTGTGAGCATTTGGTCCAACGATTGAACCTTAGCCCTGCAGAAACTTTTTTGGTACAGGTATCCCTAGAAACCATTTTGAGGAGGCTCACCTCCTCTTGTGCTTGCAGGAAGAGGAAGGGATCAGGAACAACTGCCCCACAAGCTCTCACATGCCTGCGACTAATTCCTTTTCCACAGGAATGAGGCTGTGCCACAGAAAGACCTAATGGTGTGACCGTGGTCACGCAGGAAGGCTCTGGCATTGCTGAACTTCAGCGCAGTTGGTTGGTTCGTCTCGTCCTGCGTATCGCTCAGTTTTTGGAGTTCGTATCCTAGACAGGGGAGTATGTTAGCATCCCTTTCCTTTACACCTTCTTCCAATTACTTCTCTTCGGCTTGAACCTGCTTTGTTGTGACGCAGCATTGGGTTAGATGAGCAACCACAGGCTTTACTCATATGCCTACAACAGCTATGGAGCTACATTTGGTTTGTTTTTCAGAGCAATAATTCGGGGGTTATTTGCTGCCACATGAGGAGTTCAGTTAGGAGGTGAGACTCCCTGAGTAGCTGGGACTTGGGTCAGTGGCCTGGAGTTGGGCAACTCCCAACTGGCCTTTCCTCACAATAGTCCTCACGTTGAGTTTCACCTCGTCACCAGGACAGAGGGGAACCAGAGTAAGATTGCACTGGGGAGCAGGTATGTATTACATTGGAATGGGATGAAAGATGGCAAATTCTTGAAAAAAATGTATATGGCACTAACATTTTTGTTATTGCAAATCTTTTTTAAAAGCATGGCATCATGCTAATTCTAATTCTGTGCCACTCCTGGATTTAAGCATTTTTACACTGCAGATGATAACACAAGTTTATCTGTAAAATTCTTTAACTGTGGTTTTTGTTTCCCAGCTTGATTTCTTTTTCTCTTCTTGTCTTTGATTGGCTTCCAAAAAAGTTATTAACGTGTTGCAAAACAAACACAAGGGGCTGCTGAAGCTTATTAAAAATGGTTTCTTTTGTTCATATCTGGCAGTTGACAAATTGTCTTGTGCTCTATCTTACCTGCTCCCGTGTGAAAGGTTACATGAGAAAATGGCTGCAAATAAATTGCCATTGAATGTTGTTGAAGACTAAGCATACAGCTTCTCTATTAAGGACCTCTTTTAAAGCTCTCTATTCAGGCTCCCCCCCGCATGTCTCTCTAACACTTGTCTGTTATATTATGTTTGGCACAGAAGGAAACATTAAATAGAAAAGAAACGTCTGGCTGTGGTGTTTCTAGACCCTATTATCCCTCTGTCAAATGTCCACATGAGAAGGGTACAATTTTTGTCCATACTGATGATGATTTCTGAAGGTTTTACTAACCGTCTTCAGAGAGAATTGGTAGAAACAAATGAAATCGAAAAGCATATTTTTGCAGCTTTGGAAATCTTCCTTAAATCAGTGTAATGAGACGCACTCAGTAAAATGTAATTATTCTCACTTCTCCATGTGTCAAAGAAATCAGCAGTATGGTTAGGGAGCGGAGGGTTACAGCGAGCTTGTTATTTTTATACGGAACCAGATACTGCTTGTGTGCAGTAAATGGTAAATAGTAGATAATGCAGTTTTTATGTGTACTAAATACCCTGCAAGAATTAACGGGGTTGTTACTTCATTAAGGGTTTCAAAGAGGGCATAAATGTCAAAAGCGGAGCTCGACTGCTTAAATCACTGGACCATTTCCACCCTCCACCCCTTGTGTCACAGCTCTGGGACCGGCAGCTTCTGCCGTTGCTATTTCGAGGCGGGCGCAGTTCCTCTGAATTTTCAGAATGATAGTGAAAGGACCCTGGCCGAAACACCAAGATAAGGCTTTTGACTCATGCTTTTGGGGCAGTGGAAAACGAAGGCAGTTTGCCGTCTGGCAGTTCTGGTGTAACAGTCCCTTGTAGGTAAGGCTGCGTATGCTCCTCTCTCATTTGTGTTTGAATGGTGTGCAGAGGTAAGAGAGGGGACAACAGCAGACCCCGTTACTCTGATGTTAAGCCCAGTAACTCAGTTTAACTCTCAGTGACTATCTATATTTTTTTCCAGTTTTTCATGCCTTAAAATTTTCCCAAGCTAGTATGGATTTGTCGTGAACCTCTTGAACACAGAGGGCAAATAACAGGCCACAAGTTTAAAACTAATCAGACTGGAGAGTATCTTCAAGAGAAATTGTCGTGAGCACCAGATTGGGGAACCTCTTACACCCTACACTCAAAAATGTGAGCCCTTCTCTTGCGAGTGGCTCTAGTTGCGTGCGTCTCTGCACGGGTTTTGCATTCTCCGGTGTATTCTTTGGGCAGTGCTACACTTCAAAGAAAGGGAGACCAACACACATAATCATAGTGTTAAAGATGATGGGGAGGTGTTGTAGGAAAAGTTACTGGATGTGACACTCCCACCCTGCCACAGGAAGGCGCTTTAGGGAAGGTGTAACTACAGCCACAGCAGCAGTGGAAGTACTTGTGTTTGTAGCATAACTCCCATGCTCAAGTATTTGCAAGGATCAGGCTTTATATGTAAGTACTGAAGCGTAGTTCAGTGGTATGTTGGATGGTGTTCAGAGATTGCTGAAAACGGTGCATTAAATAGCACTTTGAATTGCAAAGTGCTGGTTCAGTTTTGTCTATGAGAATGATAACACTTATTATCTGATTGTTCCCTGTGCAAATCTCACCTCAGGAAAAATTAAATTATGTTTGAATTCAGCTAAAGCAAAGTATATCATTATTTCCTTTCGTTATTAAAAGGGATTTTTACTGTTTGTTTGTTAAAACTGAAGCAGCTGCCATGTTAGAGCCTTAAATGATTTAAAAGCAAATACAGAGGCAGAGCCATTTACAGTACAATTGGCTTGTTTAATGTGATTTAATTCCTCTTCTGGCTTCATAATATTACCAAATTATGTTTTCAGCCCCCCTCCCCTTTTTAATTCTTTCTTCTTTTTGTTATCAGCAGAATTGAAGCTGCTTATCAGTAACCACGACAACCAGGATAAATACTTGTTTTAAAGCTGATGCACATTCAACCTGAATGGTCCACATGACCCAGAACATTCAAGAGGACAGGCAGCATGTGCTCCCTTCTAGAATCAATCTCCCCCTTCCCCCCGTCTCCATCTGCTTTAGAAAGCTAACAGGGCAGTTTAAAAACCTTTTATATCAGAGTGGTTTTCTGTAGCCATCCACGTCTGTTTGGACATAGGCTGGCCTGTGCCTGTGACTTCAGGAGTAAGGAGAGAAGGAAATTTTGGGAGGTAGAGGGAAAATTTCATAGCCCAACTCTAAACTTGGCCACATCTCCACCATCATCTTGCTTTTCCTGTGCTCCTCCAGCTGTCGTCACAACAGTTAACCTGCGGTTCATCGGGAGAGTGAACCACTGCTTTGCAAACCCTCTAATCCCAGCTGGGCAGCAGCTAAAGAAAATGAAGGAAATGAGTGGGATTGTGCGGGACAGGGAAAACGGTTGTGGTAGGAGAGAAGCCTCAACACAGAGCCCCCACCTGGTACATCCCCCCTCTCTGGTGGGGGCAGGCAGGCTGGCTGGCTGGGATGGTGGGAGATGGCCGCTTCCCTTTCGAGGAAACTTGGGAAACTGACTTACCCAGAAATCTCCCGACCAGGATTTCTGCCCGGTCTGTTTGCTCTCTCTCTTGCTCTCTAAGTTGCTTGATGCTGTAGAATAAATCCTTTAAGCTCTCTCTGTCTCAGTTTCTCTCTCTGTCTCAGTTTCTCTGTGTAATGGGGATAATAATTTTTACTCATCTCCATAAAGCAGTTTGAGGCCTGTGGATGGAAGGGTTATATAAAAGCTGGAAATGACGATTGTCAGTCACTCTTCTTTAGAGTCTAGAAACACCTCATAAACCCGCTTCCTAAGGCACAGGAGGATCCTGGGAGCGCAGGGTAGGAGCTGAATATTGGATTAGGGTCTGAAAAAGGATGTTGAATGGCTGGTTGGAAACTTTTTCAGTATTAAATTCCTTTTGTTTTCTTCAAAAATCGGATTTATGATTAGAATTCAAGGTGATTTAATGAGATAAATATTATGGAAGATTGGATTGTATGGACATACTGTCAGTCATCGATCAACATAGTCTGTTTTGTCCCCATTGAATAGGACTAGAACAACTGAGATCCAAATCACCGACTGTAAAATGTTCTTCAGCCTTGTGCTTTAAATATGCATTAGATGGTGCTGTCTTTTTTTCTTTTTTTAATGACTGTTGCTGTTGGGTTGAACAGTAGTTTCAATCTCCAGTAGATTTGTAAGTATTCTCTTTCTTTCAAATGTTAAACTAATCTTAGGAATTCTTTGAAAGGCTGATGCTCTGCTGGCTCTGTGACAGAAAATGGGGAAGTGGCACGAAATTCTGAGAATTAGCTCTGTCTCCTCCTTACAAGGGAAGAAATACCTGATACATGCAGAAAGGCTACGTGTTTTATTCTGTATATTGGCAGAAATGGCTTTTGCCTTTTGATCAATTTAAAAGCAAAATCAGGCAGGCAAACGTCCATGTAAGAATTACAGGCAACTTGTTAACATCATCATTATCTGGAAAACATAAATGTAATCACTGTGTTCTGTATCCTGCAACACGTTACCTTTGTTCTTGATTGCATTAGCATTCAAATGGAGGGGGCTTCTTAAAGCAAGGATGAGTAGCATGGGTCCTGCCAACAAGGCGGTATCCCTGTTGTGTCAATAATTTACCCATATTTATTTAAACCCAAAACCACAGATTTCCTGTCCCATCTCACAGGGTTAAATCGTTACTGTATTTGCATTTATCTGTGAGAGAAGTATGATTCTTAGATTAATATTTTTAGGTCTTGTGATTAATTAACCAGCCAAGACACACCAAGTGGCATTACCAGAGTGAACAAAGACCGTGGGAATGAAAAGGCAGGGTGGACTGGAAGAGCTGAGTTTGATAAGTCTTCTCTAATGACTGGAGAGAAAGTGGATTGGTATGCTAGAGCATGCAGAAGTAGTATCATGACGATGATGCAGCTACCCGCACTCCTCAGCTGTTGCTCCTAGCTCACAGCAGCCTGGTGCAAAGGGACATGGATTCCTGCTTGAGCATGCACATGGGATTTGATGTGTGCTGAAGCAGGCATCCAGCCATAATTCTCCCATGAATGTTACTTCCGTGGAAGAGCCATCCTTTCTCTCCTAGGAGTACCCAGCGACGTAAGTGATGATTGGCATTGATTTTTGGCCAGCTGCAGTTACCTGAGTGATGATTTGGGGTATTTGACAGCTTATGACTAGATGGTGATATAGGAAGGTGTTTTCATTGCAGGATTTCTCCTAAAGGTGTTTAGGTCTTAAAGACAGTTTCTTCTTCCTCTTTCTGGTTACTCTTTAGTTGTTCTGCTGTTTCTGTCGCTCTTAGACTTCTGGAGGGATTTAGGCTTTTTAGGTAACTGTGTAGAAAGTTTGTTTCAGTCTGCTGGAAAGCTGTGCTGTCTCCCCTTGGGATGTTATTGGAACAGGCAGCTTTGAGATGTGCAGAACCCCTCTGACCCGCAGCCGTTGGCTTTGAAGGGTCAGCGGCGCACGATTTCATCTCGTCTGCACCTGTGTTCTCATTCCTGTACTGCAGAAAGTCATTGCCAAAGGAGTGGAACCAGGGGAAGGAGAACTGGTTCCTATCTTAGGAGCTGGAAGAGCCAAAATCCATTGTCACAGATGAGATCAACCTTTTTATCTTGATGGCGGGCGTACCTGCTGGGGGGGGATTTTTTTAGCACGTGTTTGAACCATCGTTTTGGCGTAGGGCAGACGGCATTGTCGCTTAGGTGGAATTCCTTTCACTCACTTAATTTGATCTGCAAATTAAGCCCCTAGACTAAGCTAGTTGTCATTGATGAGGAGTAGCAACTCCAGAGAGTGAGTTGATCCCTGGCGTACAAAACAGCAGGCTGGGAGGAGATGTCTCTGGCTACAGAGGGATCTGCACAACTGTTACAGACTAAAATTACGTTATTAGATGAAACGAGTCCCATCGTGTGTGCTCCAGTGGGTTGCTGAGGTCTAGTCTTGGGAGGGCAGTGTGACACCTGAACCTGTGACCCTGCAGTAGTCAAGAGACATCCCGTCTTGGGAGTCTGAGCTGTGTTCATTCAGCACGGCTAAATCTCGCCATTCCCAATCCCTCCGGACAGCCATGTACATCCTCCATTACTTCTACATACTGATGGTATGGTCAAAGCCATGCATACAAGAAATGATAAACTAATTATGATATGTGCATCCTCTGGGAGACCCCCTTAGTAACTACGGGTAATGAAAGAAGGCAGAGTAGCGAGGGCACCATGTAGGAGAGGAGCCTGACGGACAGAGCCCTGCAACTTCCTTCATTTTCACTCTATATTCCAAATAACTCCCTTGCTCAATTTGCTACCCACACACCAAAGCATTGTCCCATTTTATCTGGTTCCCCTGATACTTCCATTGCTTATCTTATGAAGATCTGTGTTAACATTTATCAAAACAAATGGCAAGCCTGGGACCTTTTAAGTAGTTTTTTTAGTTAATAAAACCAATCTTCTACTTCTGTTATGTTAAAAGTACATTATCTTTTTATTACAAACTCTCTACAGCTCTGTCTGTTTTCCTTCTTGGCGATTTCATGACTGCTCAGTTGATTGCTGTATGGAGAATTACAAAATCATTAAGGGTGGGGTTTTACCAGCTGACTTACAGTACAAGCCATTTCTCAAAATAACCACAACAGTGCAATACTGATGTGTAATTTACGTCACAGTATGTTTTTATGAAATAGTTTGTGGCTTATTCATTTAGATTTAGAACTGAGTATCTCTTCTCTCACTTTTTAATCAAGCTTTCTTCCTTTTTTTTTTTTACTTTTTAATATTTTCCACTCCTAGGTTTGGCTTGCCTCCAATTTACCAGCTAGAGCTAGGACGAAAAAAAATGGTTTTTTTTCTTTTTTTTTCTTTTTTTTTTTTTTGCCTGCAGTTTAGCTGCAAGTGTGTTTTCCTCTTTGATGTATACATTTGTGTTAACTGCCTCAGAAGAGATGGTAGATTTGTGGTAGAATATATTGCACAAAGGTCGAGCAAAGAATTGATAAGAGATGCAGAAGTTTGGAATTTCAAACCGTAGCAAGCCTGTGACGCTATTTAGTCTCCTGCTCTAGTACATTTCCTTTTTAAAAACGACTTTCTGTATAATGTCTTATAATTAGAACAGGAAATCATTGAGTAACTGTAAGAAGAATAAGAGCACTTAAACTGAAAAGAAAATTACCTTCCGAGAAATTATATTCACAATTTTTTTTTTCCCCCTTTAAATTTTTTTTTCCTTCCCTTCACATTACCATGTTGGTAATGATCGTAACAGATGTACATACTCTTATCTGTATCATTGTTCTGCTTATGTTTTTGGGGGGTGAAAAAAAATTGTTTTCAGTAATACAAAAAATGAATGGACAGAAAATGGGAAATGCCTAATTGCAAAAAATATTCTGTGTCACAACAGAGTAGCAATTAAATTGAAACTTCAATATAATTATCAATAACAGTGGAGCCTGGAAGGGTGCCAGGCGCGTAAAGTTGGTGCTCAGCCTTTATGTGGTTGCTAGGAGCACAGTGAAAAGTATAAAGCTTAGAGAAAGGAATGTCTAATGTAATAAAGTAACAGAAGGTAGCATAAATCATTGTGAGAGCAGTTCATATTGACATTATTTTACTTAAATTGGGTCAAAACTAGACATTTAGTCTTACAAGAGGCACAAATTCATATTTCTTCTGCAGAAATAACTCTCTGGGAAGGAGTGGAGTGTACTTTCCTAGCATCAGCCTCGTACATATTTGGAATCTTTTAAGCAAAAATCTTTAAATGTTTGTTTCTGTTGGCATCCAAACGCATTTGCACTAATACGATTAAAAGAACTAAAGGGCAAAATACTTGGCAGCTTTTGCAGTTGAGGTAATTAGGTACAGGAAGGAACATGCATAGTTTTTCCATCAAGCTCTATAAAATCCTGGTGTGAAGGTCTTTTTAAAGAAAAAAACGCTTACTGATGTTGAGAGTAGATTATGGCGGTTAGCAATAACATTATAGCCTGATGTTTCCGAAACAAGCAAACAAAAAGCGAGTTGCAGTTTTGTATTTCTCTGCTCTCTCTGTAAATAGTTCTGGCTCTAGACGGATTTGTTAGGAATTCGTGCTTTTAGCGGGCTGCTTTTTTTTTCCCCCCCTTTTGGGGCTTTTAATTGTCTTGCGTTACATATTAAAAATGGTTGTGCTGATTTGAAAAGTCAGTTCTTGCATAGATTCATTGTGTTTGGCATTTCATGCATCTCTTACTTACAAAGACAACTTGAAGAACATGTAATCCAACATAAATGCCAGGCTGTGCCAAATCCCAGCTCTCTTTACCCCTCACAAAGGGAACTGTTGGATTACATCTATGCATATATAGGCAGCGCTCGGGAGGCAGGGGTGGAACCTTGCCTCCTAATTACAGTTTCTCTGTTTTCAGTCCTGAAATATATAAATAAATGAAAAACTGACATTGGAGGGGGTTATTAAAACGCACAATTACGATATAAGCATGGGATTAGAGTAATTTCTGTTGAGCCTTACAAACAGTGTACTGTAGGTATTATCTTTTACCATGTTCTCTCTGTTGAAGCTAAAATGAGATTCAGAAATACAGCATCTCGGTTTTCTAAGATCCCAGTTAAATGTTTTTAGAAATTAACATGGGTTTCCTTGATTTTAATGGAATCTGATCCACGTTTTGATCTCTCCTCCTCATAAGAGTAAACTCTTTCTAATCATATTTATCAAAAGTATTCAGTATAAAAAAAGTATACACTAAGCCCACCATTAAATGATGCGTGTTAGATTTTGCTAGAAGAAAAACACTACTTCTTTGGGCTGGCATTTTATTAAGGATTGGTCTACTTTGATTTCTCTTTTCTCATGTGGGCGTGGTTGAGAAAAAAAGTCTTTGTTCCAGGAACACACTGTTTGTCTTTCACTAAACCAATCTTCAGTTTATTCAGCCTTTTTTCCTTCTTAGATTTATCTGTTGAACCTGGAGTGAATAAAGAAAGGAAACAAATTCATTATAAAGTACTCATTGGGGTTGCACAAGCATGTATAAAAGTGATCCTGTAAAAAATTACTTGATTTTTAATTTATGCCAGGGGTTTGAGTTAAGTCGTCAGTTGTCAGGGGTAGAAAGTTTGTGTAATTCTGCTCAGGGACTTACAGCACATTTGTCTAGAAACTAATGGTTTACTACAAAGGCACATGGGACGTACATTTATATACACCCTGTTTAAAAAGCTGACCACATCCTGGCATAAGAAAAGTGCTGTCAGATCAACAGATTCAGCTCACCACTATCTACACAAAGGTATAAAGTAGTAATAACTGTCAGGCAGGCGTACATGAAGCTCTCGAAGGAGCTAAAGGATGGATCATGTGCTTGTTAATTCCTAGAACAGTTTTCCTGATCTGATTTTTAGAGTTTCCTAATAAAGAAGAGAGAGCCTTATTCCCAAGAGCAATTGGCTCAATTGTGCTGTTGTGTAGGCTTGTGGGATACCTACTTGTTGAAAACAAAGGAAAGCATGACCGCATCCAGGTTGACCAAAAGAGGTTTTAGGGCCATAAATTTTATTTTCTTAGAAAAGTACTTTAAGTGCTGTTTACCAAAATGTATTAGTCTCCCTTTCTTACCCAGGCTGTTTGATCTCCCCACCTATGTCAAGGTAGTGGGGCAAGTTCAGAGTTTTGAAAAGAGATGGCTTTTGGGATCTGTGCCTGTAAGAACAGTACTTCCCAAGTCAGTCTGCCCTGTTGATTTTTTTTGCAGCATTGCATTCGTCTCCAGTGATGACATTCTAGGTGATATATCTGCTTCCAGAGACTTCTTAAAATTTAGCCTTTCATGTGTCAACATTTCCATTGCCTCATGCGAATCAAGATGAGTTGTGCCATCGTGTTTAGTTGGGGAGAACTGATCTGACATTTCTTTCAATATCTGAAGTGTTTTACTTTAAGGGTAAGAAAGATGATTTCAGTATTGGTAATGGGATTAAATAGTAGACCTTTTGTCTCTGGCAGAAGAAATAGCTGACTTATTCAGCAGCCAGAGTACAGCAGAAAATGTAACAGGCATGCTTTTGCTTTGTCTTCATTGGCATGCATGGAAAGCCATGTTCGGTTACCCCACCTGAGGAGATAAATGAGCATAAAAAGAAGTGCTGTTAAGTACTGGCTGCGTACCTGCAAATGAATAATTTCTCATGTTTGCATCTCTGGTTGGGTTTTTTTGCTGTTAGGTTTCCTGCTGGTTATCATATGATGAAACTTGATTGTGATATTTCAAAATCTGCTGCCTTTATGCCTATTATAATCTAAAATCTGGGGGAATGGAAATGTCTGAGCTCTGGATTGCTTTGTATTTTAAACCCACATTTCAACAGTTTGAGCTGTTTGGAAATTCATTTGCTCGTTGTGCTCTGTAGGTGTTTTATTGAGTCCTGCTGCATTTGCAGTTAATGTGAGGGAAGTTATTTCCACCTGTTGGGGTAGCTTAGCATCAATGGCCAGGTCAGATCAGCCCACCTCCCTGGCCCAGGGACCCTGGGGGCTTGTATATTGTTTTTAAAAGGCGTTAGCTGGTGTAAACATGAGTTCAGTAAGGCTGTGTAGAGAGACAAGTGAAAATGACAGATAATATTTCTATCAAAGCAGCCAAGTTGGCAGAGTATGGGAGCGCTTTGATTCAGGCTGTTGGCCAACTTCTGCAGGGCGGTGTTTTCTTACTCATCCAGGTAGACTCCTTGTGGGTAAGCATGGGAGAACCGAACAGAAAGCTAGAAAAGAAGCTGTTTCAGTAAACTTTCAAAAAATTTCTATTTTTAATCTTTCTTTCAAAAAAAGCTGTGCTATAAAAGATAGGTTTTGAGGGTGAAAAAAAAAAGAACCAGTGGGGCGTGGTTTTTCTGAGATGCTTGAGCTACAGCCTTTGTTTTTTATTTTTCTGACACACTAAGAATTTTTTTTTCTTTTCTTCTCCCAGGTGAGGATGATGAAGATTCAAACCTGCTGATTCTCAGCTACCCACAGTACTGTCGATATCGTTCCATGTTAAAACGCATTCAGGACAAGCCTTCTTCAATACTAACAGACCAGTTTGTTTTAGCCCTGGGAGGCATTGCAGTAACAAGCAAGAACCCCCAAATCTTCTACTGTCGGGATACATTTGATCATCCTACTCTAATAGAAAATGAAAGTATATGTGATGAGTTTGGTAAGTCACATTACAGCTATTTTCTTTTTCTCACAAGTAAAGATATTTTTCTTATTTATAAGTATCCACTGGTTTCCAGGGGGAAAATGTGATTCCTTTGAAGTTAACCAATGCTGTTTATGTTTGAAATGTTAAGTACCAAATGTGCTCTTTCCTCTGTGAGACTGAAGGCTTCTAGCCACTAGTGATCTCAGTATTGCAACTTTGAGTTTACCACAATCCAAGATAATGTTAGATGTGTAGAGTGTATAGCACAGTTACTCGCTATAAGCAAAAGGATCCCATGTCTGAATTTGAAATTTTTCATCCTTAACCGTTCTCCTGTAGCCTGTGTCTTTCCAGAAGCTCTACAAAGCATGTTGGTTTTTTTAGTCATTGTTGGTGCAGTATGCTAGCAAATGCAAAATAGGAGAGACTCCCTGCATGTCCCATTGCTGTTGTAGAACACATATACGTATGCTCCCACAGTCCTGGACAAATGTCAGCTGTAGGTGGTGTGTTTCTGGCCTTCCTGGAATGTGGGCTTTTTCGATGGGGGCTTTGTCAGTGCTAGGGGCTTGATTTAACAAGTGCAGAGCCACTTCTGTGAGGTGACTTCTTCATTCAATGGGTGCAGAGAATACTCTGCAGCTTCTTAGAGCTGGGAGAGAGGCTGCAAGATTCAACTCCTGATAGCTGTCAGGTGATTTCACACCTTTTTTGGGGTTTATTTGGTGTCAGATGAACCCAAGGGCAACAGATGTGCTGCTGAGTGTGTGGCAGAATGCACATTGTGTACCCACACAGGGTAACTACAGTCATGGGTCCAGTGTAATTTCTTTAGCAGTGTACCTATGCTGTGAGAATTAAGTTTTATTACCCATATCACCAGATGGATGAGTGCTGAGGCTAATGCTAGCAAAGTCTCTTTGCATAGTGGTGGATACACCTTTCTGTGTGAGAACCCTACAGCTCTGCAAGGAAGCTCTTCGAGAATTTCTGATTATGCATTTAACATCTAACAATGGGAGTGAGAGGGAAGGAGTTCAGCGATGCTTGTGATGGGAGAATCATCTCCTCCTTTTTCCAAACTCCATCACTCTGGGTTTGAGCTTGGCACCCAGTCCAGCCCTTGTTGTGTTGGCAGAGAAATGCCAACCCAAACCGGTGGCATAGGGGCTGTTTGTGAGGTAGTGCAGGATTGCTGCTCTGCTGTGAATAGTTTTAATTTTGTGATGTCAAGCTTTTTGCAGGATCGGGCCCAAACTGTCAGGTCCACTCGCACTCACATAAAACATTACAGACTTTGAATGAGCTATGAATAAAAGTGTTGACTGCTCTTAGGGGGTGGGGATGATGAAAAAATGAATGAAATGCCATGGAAGTTTGGTCCAATAACACAATAGTATCATGTTGATTTTTATTTGCTCTGAGCTCCAGCTCAGAATATGAAGTTCAGTTTTAATTGACTATCCTTGTATGGGAAAGGTTATTTTAGGCTTGAAGGCGTTTGATGAGCATACCATCTGCTTTCTGTGGAGTATTTTATTCAGGGTCATTCCTTGATTACAGGTTTGTTGAAATAGTTGGATCCATAATGTAAGTGTATCATGGAATATTAGTAATAGATGAATCAAAGAGATGTGGAGTGATGCAGAAACTACACTTAGTGAACCATGGCAAGTGCTTTGTTCAGTCTCTGAAAGCTAACTATGCCATTCTCTTGACCTTTGCGAGGCAATTATCTCATTATCAAACCAGGGCCACAGAAATCTTAGCCATAGAAATTAATAATGTGTATTTTAAATTTAGTTTGGTTTAAGAAGCCTATAAAACCAAAAAATACTACTCTTTAAAAGTATTTCTTATGAAAATAATGATGTGGTAAAATTTGCAAGCCCTGCTGTGTTTGGAAGAAAAAAAAATGACCAATGCATGGTTCCATTTCCGTGTTGAGACATGTATGGTGTCAATTATACTACCTTTGTTGAAGGCAACAGGCAAAGTGCTGTTTTATCCTTTTCTTTGCTGGCAGGACAATAAAATGTACAACACTTTGTTATACAAACAGTTTACATTGATATCATGTAGATTGATGTCACATGTGGAAAGTGATGACTGCTGAAGCTAAACAGAGGCAGGGTGGTACAGTAGATAAATGGATTACTCTAAGGCACTGGCATTTATCAGTCAAATCTGAGGGGAAACCAGATTACAGAAATGTGACTAAAATTCTTAAAAGGTGTCTATAAGGAGTTCCAGACACATTTAATTTGAAGGGCTTGGCTATTTCTTACCTTGCAAATGAAAGAAGTGTGCAGAAGGAACAAGATGGGAACATCTGTATTTCCCCATCACCTGAGACCCTCCAAACTCTAAAGCGAGTACAAAAATTGGGAGATACGATCTACTGATGTCTTTACAGGGGAAGAGCCGGCTTCTGACACAGATGCCAGGTCTTCTTCAGAAACACTGCTGTTGGAGAAGGTGTTACACGTTCTCTGTGCGTTGGGGTGTTGTGCATGCGACTTGAGACACCAGAAACACCTTTACAAAGAGCCCCATTCACCACAGCATGTAGGCTGTTGTCCTTTTAGGCAGTTTTAATAGAGAAGAATGCTTTTTCAGGAAGCGTTCTCTCTACATTTATTATACGTTTATAACAAAAATGCTTTGTCTGGGTGTGACTCCTTTTTGTTCTCCACCCACCCCCCACCCTATTTTTCCCCATTCTATAGGGTTTAGCAAAAATAAATAAAGAAGGAATGAGGAATAAAAAATAAGTTTTGTTGACAATAAATAATGTGTTTTATGGTGTGGGACATTTTTCACTGGAAGAGGTATGTGGATGCTGTCTGTGAGCTTCCGCTGATGTGGCTGGAAGAGATGCTTTGATGCTTTGGGCAGTCCTGTGTGGATGGCCTCTGTATTTCCCTAGAGCTTCTGTAAGGGTTAGGGTGTGGTAAACTTCCCCTCCGGCTTCAGCGTGGGCTACCCCAGCCCCAGTCCTTGCTGTTGACACTGCAGCTACCTGCCTGCCTGCCTCTGCCTGGCCAGTGTATGCTGTATGGCACATGCCTGAGTGGTTTGGGCAGGAATATTCAGGACCCATTTCCTTGCAGAGTCCTTTTCTGCTTCTCCTCTAACTTGGTTCAGTGAACCACAACGTCTCATTGAGGAGGCTGCTGGAGAAGTGAGATGCTGAGGAATCAGCTCGGCAGCTGGATGGCTCAAACATTCCCATCTATTTCATTGCAGCCTGCCAGGGAAGGACTTGCTCTCCATTTACAGAGGAAAGACTGCTGTGAGTGGGAAGCCTCCTGCTCCCATTCTTGTTGATATAACTACTGATTACTTAATCTAACTGCCTTGGAGGGTTCCCCTCCAGAATGCAAATAGGCTCAAAAGCTTGCTTCCGTTCAGAAAGCATCAGACAGGAGCTGTGCTTGGATGTCTTGATAGCCAAAGTTCCTGGATATGACCACAGAGTGTGTACCTCTTCCCCTCCTGAAGTAAGAGCAATTAGAGATCCAACCAGCATGGAACAGTCCAGGTGGATAATGAAATGCAGGTGTTGCCATCTAGGAACAAGAAATCTGAGGTTTTGAACCTGCCCAGGAGGCTGGAGTGGGGTTCTCCACGGTCAAACTGAAGCACAGATGCTTGAGCCCTGCCCAGCAGTGATGGCACTGAGCAAGAGCCCCAGGGAGAACTTGGGCTTGACCTGGGCAGCAGTGGTGGCAGAGTCCCTGCCATGGCCCCATGGGTTGTGAGCCTGTCTGAGCAAAGGACCACTTGGGCACAACAGGGCGACCAAGTGGGATCAGTTCCCTTCACGGCCTCGTTTTCTTTCTCTGTGCAGATTGGAGTTCACCTACACATTCCTTACCTAACTGCTTCTGTTAATTGGCACGTGGGGAAAAAAAAAAACCAAAACCCTATTTCCTCGTTCCCCTGCTCCCTTAAAATAAAAATATGTGCCAGCTGAACAATTCATTCCTCTTCAACTTGAGATCATTGGTAAAGACGTTTTTCAAAATCCTTTTCATTTATCAGTCTCTGGGGTTACTGTTATTGAATAACTTTTGTAAATGCATATCATTTACTGGCATTTGCTTCGTGGTCATATATGCTGCAAGAGACAAGGAATGAAAAAAAATGGGTCCTGATAGTTTTCACTGTAGACCAAAGAGCTCTATTGGAGGCAAAGCTGCCTGTGCAGTGTCCAGAAGGCATATTGGAGGGTCACTGGGCAGAAATCAGTGTCCAGTTGTTGCTTGATCAACACACGTCCTCTGTTTTCTTGTCTGAAGAAGGTGACTTGGCCTTCTACCAGGCTCATGCCTGGTCCACGGCATGGAATGACTTCCAGGGTGCATCAGTGAGTGTGGATCCCTTCACGACTCAAGTTGTGGGCTCTCTTGACAAAAGCACATTGTTCCCTACAGCAAGGGAGCGCACAGATGCGTCTGTCGGCGTTGACCTCCACCTTCTCCAGGCTTGGAGAGTCGCAGTGTGGTGGGAACAGACACACAGCTTAGATGCAGGAAGGTCAGGGGCTTGGGTGATGGTGGATTTCTACAGCTCCTTCGCCTTTGCCGGATGAAAATCTTGCACAGAAAGATTTGTCGTGGTGCTTTGCTGGATAAATATTATAAATCCTGCCTGCTAAAGATGAACCAGAAGGCTTGCTTTCATTTTGTGAGCATGGGGTTGCTTTTTCTATAAACAGGAGTGCGAGAGAAAACTGAATGCCTTATTTCTTCTCGATTTTTAAAATCTATTTGGTAAATTTTAAATCATTCTGGATTATTTTTATAGCATGCTGGGTCCAATATGCCATTAAACAAGCTGTTTGGTCCCTGGGGTACTGTAAACACTTGTTCACCCCCAAAAGAAGGTTAAAAGTTTTATTTTTGCGTGTAAGGGCCAATTTTTTTCTAAGACATTTCATACCAAAAAGTAAGAGAACTACATCCTGCTGTGGTATTAATATAATTTTTTCTCTGAAAAATGAAACTTCTTCATTTTACCATAACAAGCAATACAGAGGGGAAACTGTCTATTGAAAAAAAATGATGTGTAAAGAGCATTGCAGTCCCCACTTCCCTTCTCTCCCTTTTTACCCTAAAAAACCCAATGATACATTGCTTCTGTTAGGAAAAATCATCTACATTAAAAACAAAACAAAAACCTTCAACAACTCAGATATCCCTGTTAAACAATGCAGAGAGTCGATTCTCTCACTTCCAGGGCTACCAAGGAGTGGTTAGGAGTCAGGGATGACTTACCCATCCTCCCAGCCCCCAGGGTTTCTGAGCCAGCGATTTCAGAAGGACTCACCTTCCTTCTTGTCTTTGACTAGGGAAACCATGGCAGGACAGTGCTATGAAGAATCGACTTTTTACGTAGAGGTCATGTGCCAGAAAAAATGTGTAGCATGAAAGCTGATGACTTCAGGGTGTAGAATGCTACCATTACTCCTGGTGTAGCTGGATTTTTGGTCTTTGCATTTGTGATACATCTCAGTTTACAGAAGTTTGTGACTCACAGATAAAATCAGATGTTTAGGGGAAAAACATAACAAAACAAAACCTTGGCAGGGAATGAGACTTAAAACAAAAAAAAAAAAAAAAAGGAAGGAGAAAGAATGTTTCCAGTCTCAATGAAGTACAGTTTTCCTGTTGGTGACTTTATTTGTGTGAGTCAAAATTGGCTTTTCTTTTTTAACCAGCTCTAGGCCAAAAATTGCACTTTGGTGTAACAAAACACAAAGGGTGTGTTTTTAGTGTTTTTCAGCTGACTTAAAGTATCAGTATTATTGATATTGATTATTTTGGCTACCTGCAGGATAATTTATATAAGTGAAATTCAGAAAACCCTGAAGTTTCCAGGCAGATGCTTTGGGCTTCTTTGTTTTAACACAAATATGATGTTAGAGTGGGATCAGTCTTACTGCTCCTCTGCTAAGACTAGAATGTTTAAACCTTCAGAAATGTACTAGGAAGAGTATGGAGGCTTTTTATTAGTGTGGATACTGGGACCTCCTTAGATGGAGCTTTACGGTGGCATCTTCAACAGTCTGAAAAATATGCAAATCTTTTCCAAGGTCCTGGGCAGGGTGGCTTAGCTAAATATTTCAAATTTTAACTCTCTCAAAACAAAAACAGGACATAGCTGGAGGGGAAGTAATGATTAATGCATAATAGTGCTATATACAATATAGATAAATGTACATTTCCTCTTCCCTCCCACCCCACCTCTGGAAACATAAGCTTTTAGCTTGAAAAAGCAAATCTGGAAATGTTCTGGATTCTGGTCAGACTTCTTTCTGATTTTGTTAATTCAACTGTAGAGTAAGATATTAATGATCCCCAGATGTTGTTTATAATGATTGATTTTTCAGTTGTGAAAAAATACTTGCAGTTTTTTTAAACAATTGATATTTTCTAGTGTGCTCTGCAGCATTTGAATAAAATGTCTGAAGGCAGAGCTGTTTATGTGCCCAACATAATTGCTTCTGTTAAGTGATTTCTTCATTCTTAACATTTTTAGCTCTAATTGCTTTTTCCCCATACATCTAAAAATAAATATTTGCAAGTTTTGCATTCTGTCACTCATTGAAATGCATAAAATATTTGTATACTCAAAGCAAAATGGCACTGATAAGGGGTCACATTCTGTCTCACTTTGTGGCGTAAATCCAAAATAACTCGATCCACTTCAGTGGCTGTTACTCAAGATTTTCACCAGTTAACCAAGGGCAGAATCTGTCCCAACGTTAACAGCAAGCTGTTAAGTGAACATGAGTAATGTGCGGTGAAGTAAGATAAAATACCTTCTTGCCTGCAAGAACTTCAATAGAAACAAATGCTGTTAGCTTCTTTTTTTTTTTTTTTTGGTACATTTTCACTAGCAACCATAGCTGTAACCAGGATAAATATTAAGATAGATTGTTTTTTGCTTTCTAATCAAAACTCCTGTATGGAGAACATCTACAGCATTGCTGATTTTACTGGAGGTTGCATGTTCCCACTGCCCTCGGGAAGGCAGCAGATGCTGAGTGGAGGGGCAGGTGCTGCCTGAAAACCTGCTTGTGCCCGTTTCCTCCAGCCCCTTGGCATCACCTCTCAGCCGGGGCTGGTGGTGGCTCTCTGTCCCGCGCACAGGAGCGGGCTGGCCGCCCAAGAACCTGCGGCATCCGGCCGGTACCACTGCGAGAACACAGCTCCCGTGGCAAGGGTGCTTGGGAACTTGGTGTGACTCCCTACTTCTTCGGGTACCCGTGGGCAGCAGTTGGAGGGAGGGAAGGGCTTATGCTGTGAACATGCAGTGCCACGTGCCAGCGGTGCTGCTGGGCTGCACGTGGCTGTGGGCCAGCTGCTTGAGGGGAAGCATCAGGGCTGTGAAGCATGGGGTGCTGGTACGGCCTCCCTGCTGGGACAGCCCGGGCTTTGGGGCTCTTGCAGGGCAGGAGATGAGGTACCCTCCCTCCTGCAAGTGCCCGTGGCAGAGCCGAGAGCCTGGGTGTGCCCACTTCCAGTCTGGCGCTTTTAACTTCTCCTTTTTAAATTTTATTTGAGTAGTGACTATGTGGTGGTGGTGGGGAGTTTGTGTGTTTTATCGGCCAGAGTTTGGCAAAGAATGAATGTGTCATTCCAGCGAACGAAGGGTTAGCGAGTGCGCTGTTCTTCTGTGCCTGATAAATGTTAACTTATCACATGGGCTTTGTCATCTATTACACACGTGTCTGTTTTATTGGTGTCCGTTCTCTAAATGATTGTAGATATAAATGACTAATTCCTCCTATATAAGATTTCCACTCGATGGCTGGTTTTATGATACAGCTATCAAAATCACTTTCTGTCATTACAGAGAAAAGTAAGCTGAGCTGCATTCATTGTGAGTGTGAGCCATATCCATCATATAAGTGTTCTCATTTCTGGAGCCGTCTTTTTTTCTTTTGCAATATGCCTTCATTAGAGCATCCTCGTTTGAATGTTCCCCTGGTTTCAGTGCCACCCTTGAACCCCCGGGCCTACCCAGACTCTTGAGCTTTGTCTCAGGAGAGGTTTCGGTCCACCGGCATCCCAAGCCTCGCGAGCAGCATCCCCGAGGTCCAGGGCTCAGTGGTGGCTGGGAGCAGGGGAGACCTTTGCGGCCAGGGAAGGGCCCCCGTTCCCGCGCCTGTACAATGGAAAAGAGAAGTGGTTTATGTCAGAATATGGTCACATTCTTCTGATTAAACCCACTCAAAAAAGACAACATTGTAATATTTTCCAATGACTGTTTATCATGAATTACGTCAGCCTTAGTTTAAATTGCTATTATTTCTCCTTAATGCTTCTTGGTGCCTGCATAATTTACAGCATTGGCAGCTGCGGGACTATGAAATAACCTTTCACAACCACCATACAATAGTAAAGAACGTGAAGTTTTTGTTGTTAATTATTATGGGACTCCTTTAACTTTTTTACAAAGTGACATAAAATATTGTTGAGGTATTTACGGTTAAAGCTACTTTTACATGGATCTATTTTGCTTCTGGCTAGTTCTTAACTAAAGCAGTCATTTGTGGTTATTATGCCTTGGGAGATATTATGTCAGGACTGGTTTAAGAGTATTATTATGTATCACATGTCATATATTACATGTCAGCACTTGAGGCTGTCTTTCAATAAAAACAAATGTAATTTTAGTTAATGGTCTTTTAGGTATAGGCCATTTGTAAACTTACCTGAGTTCATTTGAAAATATACTAAAAATCTTTGTTCTCCCGGAGAGCACTTGAGTAATTTCATTTTGGCTTCGGATGGAATTTCCAAAATATTTGTCATCATTTCAATCAGAGGGTGCTGCCTCTAAAAAGCAAATAGTTTCCCAATACCCAGGTTAATGTACACATTTTAAGGAGCTGTAACTGTTACTCATTACTTTGTTTACTTTCCCCCCCTTGGGAGCTCACGCTTCCCAGGTTCCCTACTGGTCAGGCTGATAGTAGTATCCCAGGCAACTAAGCCACCTAATGATGATACTTCACTGTGCCGCTTAAATGAGTAGCTCATACCTTCTAGATAATCCGTGGGTGAAGGGGGTATAAATTAAAGGTTGCAGGCAAGTTTTAGGTTCCCTTGAAGTTTCCTTTCAGATCTGGAAAGCACAAACTTACACAAAGCAAACTTCAAATTGATGTGTCGTTCCCCTTGGTTCCAAATACTATGCATGTTTTCCAGTACTTATTTAAAGCAAGAAATGAAGAATATAGGGTGTGCCAGAAAGTTTACAAAGAGTGAAAATACATAAATGACTTGGGAACGTTTTCTGGCTTTTTTTTTCCTTAACGTGTAATTAGTTATTTACTGTTAGGCAAAAAAAAAAAAAAAAAAAGTAATTTCTCTCCTTCTCTCCCCCGCACACACACCACACCACTCCCAGTTTATGTTTGAGCACCAAAAAATTATCAAAACCTCCATTTGTCTGTAGTTACATTTTCCTCCATGGGACTACTGGTTTTGGTGACTCCATTGTAAGGAACGGAAACCCTGCTGGGCAAAAAATCAGTCTCTATCCCCCCACAAATGCTCAGGCTGAAGATGTGAAGATGCAAACGTGAAATTAAACAAGCAAGCAAAGAGCAGGGTGAGCATTTTGTGTGGTGCAAAGTTAGAATTTAATAAAAGGAACATAAAATGGAGCTAAACTTGCCTGGATGCCGTGAGATTTTTTAATATTAGGCAGCATGCTTGATTTCCCTGGAAATGAGTGAGCAATCTGAATTTAGAGTTGTTTGGCGGGGGGGAGGGGGCGTTCCGTTCTCTTTTTTAATCAAAGGCATTTCACAAGCTGACTGCAAGTGAAAGGGGAATCTATCATTGCGTAAGAATGTAGCAAACTTTTCCGTTTAATGAATGAATATTAGGTATTTTGGGAGCAGATAAAAGATGGTAAAAGAGGGAGACGGAGCTGACGTCTTAGAGATTTTAATACAGATTGAAGTTAGTAGTGGAAAGGTCAAAGTGCCATTTGTTGAGCCCCTGCTTCTGGCATGGTTTCAAAGCTCAAAGTGCTGACTGGGGGGGTTGTGATGTGTGTTAATGAACGGTTGTGGCACTTAACTGAGATCATGGGTTGGTCACATGAATGTATATAAAAGATAAGAGTGAAGATTTTTTTCCCCCCCTCCTTTTTTTTTTTTTGGTGCAGTTTGGCTGTTGGAAGGACTGAACAATTAAAAGAAATGTTTGAAATGTTTGAACACCACATTAAGTCCCCTAGTCTGTAAGGAAAATGGACTATGAATAATAGAATACTGCTCTAGTTAAATATAGTTATTCAAAATTGTTTTTAGCTACAGATGTTATGCCATTTTAGAAACTTAGACTAAATAATGTCAGATCTTGTTTGCTTTTTTAGTATGTTATTCATTTATTGGGAAATTCAAAATTTAAAACAGCTGGAAAAGGGTTTGGTGTTCACTAAGTAATCTTTAAAATGTGTACATTTCAGACTTACCCTTATAGAGCTGTTTAGAAATGACTGAATTGTATATTATAGTTATAAAGTTCTGTAAACATGCTTTACCATGTAGATGACAGGGAAACATGAAATGGGAAAATGAGATAATTCTGGAGCCAAATTTTATGTATTACAGACTTGATAAAACAGCAAATGGCTTTCTCAATTTAAATAATTTGTAACTTTCCAGGAACATGCATGGGTGTTATGAAGAGTATGTCTAAAATAGCAGCAGAAAATAATGTTCATTCTCCTTTAATTCTCCCTTTGATGTTTATGTCAAAACGAAGGAGTTAATTTATCTAAGAGTTTCACTGCATGAGTTGGACTGTACAAACCCAATCATGTAGAAATAATAGACTACCACTGGAAGTGCTGTACTATTGCAGTTTTAATAGCTCTTCAGTTCTGCTCAACAATTAGTCCATACATTTTATAGCTGTGTCTTTAAGAAACTGGCACACTCAGCAAAATCACAGTAATTGGGAGATGATGCAATGTGGAGAGAAATCAGAGGAAGAAAATTAATTGAAAAATAGTGTTTTGTTCGGGTTTGCGTTTGTTTTCTTTTAAAATTTTAAACACTGCAGTAGTAATTACTGGTGGGTGAGACTTCTGCAGAATTTGAATTCCACGTGGCTGGGTTTTTGCGAATTTGTTTTTAAATCAAATTGCAAAAGAGGCAAAATAGGGCATTAAAATTCTTGCTGTAATTTTCTCTCTCTGAAATCAAGTTGAGGGCATTAAGGGTGATCCAGAGGAGGATTTTTTCCCTCTATTGACACTAGTGCTGTCTGAGTAAGTTCTCATTACCTGTCAGGATCATCATAAACCTGATCAGACAGATCACAGACAATATGTGAATCAGTTTACCATTTACACAAACAGCTAAAGAGGCTTCAGCAATCCCTTTCTTCTGTCCACTGAAGGAGGTACCAGTGTGGTATGGTGTGAGCATCTGTCTTCCGAGCGATAGCCAGTGGATGCTGGTAGTTTCTTCACAGGACCTTGTTTTGATGCATAAGAACCAAATGAGAGTGCAAATTTAATCTAAAAAAAAAAAAAGGTGTTGGTTTTTTTTTTAAGGTATATCATTGGCAATTAGGACTTTGTAATGTTTTTTAATGGATTTATTGTCCATATGGGCCAAAGGCCAGTGAAACAGTGAGAGTTCACATTTCAGCTGAAGTTTGGGCCCAGGTATTACATACAGCTGTGTCTTGGTCTCTTAGTGATCAGACAAGCATTTCCTTGTGCTTCAGGGCTGCTATGTTGGTCTTAATGCCATAAATTACTTGAGGGTAATGATAGATAACCGATTGACTAGAGTAGAAAAGCAAACCTGATTCTTAGATGAATAAGCAGAGGAATAGCGAGAAGAAATAGAGAGGTGTTAACCACTGCTGCATGTGACACTAGAGGAAATCATTATCAAACCCCCTAAGAGCTAACGTTCTTGGTAGTCGGTGAAATAATGATGGCTTTCTGCAAAAAGGGTGATACAATTTCATGGGATAACTGCACTGCTAAAATACATTACTCTGAACTACAGGCTGCAGAGGAACATGGAAGAGCAGGAAGAGTTTATTAGGGAGATTTTTTTCCCCCCATTTTCAACTTTGTGCCCGATTCCGATGCCCATGCTTTGCATGTCATAATGAAATTCTGGACAGGGTTAAGGAGGGACCCAACAACCAATTCACATCACAGAAAACTTGCCTTCAAGTGAAAATCTAAAGAATGTCAATCCATTTCGTGCATGGGAAGACTAAGAAGGGACCCAACCACAGGCTGTTAGTACAGCCGTGAGGAGAAGACCTCTGACGGTAAAGGCCTCTGATTTGGCAAACAGACACATCGCAGGTCCCTGTGCTTCAACATGGAAGCAGATAAATTAGTGCTGAAATGAAGACATGATTATCTAGCAGCGAGGGGTAATTAACCATGGGAACAACTTAGCTAGGAGTAATGTCGATTCTTTATTACTTGAGTCTTTTAAATCAAGACTGCTTTCCAAAAGGCATGATCCTTACTCAAGCAAGAGATAACTGTCTTCATCCAGTGGTCACTCTGGCATTGTATAGGCAGTATTTGCAGAAAGTAAACAACATGCTAATATCCTACTCATTCCATCTGACTTTAAAAACTGTTGCTGTATTAATATATGTAATAAGTAGCATCCGGGCCAGTAAAGGCTAGGTTCTGCTGGATCTTTTGTGCATTATACAAGAAAACAAACCTTCCTAAAATCTGCTTACACTTTTTAAGTGTAGAGCTTTGCATCTGCTCTGTGGTTCAGAGGCTGAGGAAGAGGACTACAGGGGGAGCTGGTGCATTAGGTGCTAAATGCAGAGTCTTCACTGGTTCACCTTGGTGGCTGTTGACATCCTGTGTCCACTTCACCACTCCTCATCCACCATTAGCAGTTACTTGTCTTGGAGCACCAACCAGGCAGCGTGCTCCCCTGCTCTGGGCCTAGGGGTCTGATCAGGCCCTTGCCTGTCTCTGGTGAGGAGCTTTGGGAGGCAGAATTGGATCTGGTCTATTTTAGGAGATATCTGTAGCTTCTGCAAAGGGCCGAATCCTCAGTTGAAGTACAGAAAACGTAACTTGATAGCATCTCATTTAATTGTGCAGCTACACACTGCAAGATATCTACAGACTTACTGCATCAACATGAGTCATCCCTGATGGGTCCTTCACAGATGTCTCCAGTCACCTCACCTTTCTGCGTAATAGCTTTAAAGAGGATGTTAATTAAAAGCAGGTGTTAGCAACAAGTGAGTAACAGAAGAGGAGGAATTTATTTGAAATCAGCAATTTCAGCCCACAGAAAGAGTAAGAGAATATGTGAAAAGGCTAATGGTGATCATCTTGCTAGCAGGGGTGACATTCACAGATGATGCTGGTGCTTCAACAGAGAGGTACTGTGCAACCTTCCAGCTCTGTCATCACTCTCCTGTGTTTCTCTGGATTTGCAACTGTAGTAGAAGTTGTTAAACTCCCAGTGAAAACAGCTCTTTGCTGTGAGGTGGCATGTTTACTTTAAGTAGGTGTTGATGATTCTACTTCTCATTGATTAAGTCACTTCATCTTCATCTTAAAAGTCTTACAAACCTCAGCTGAACTTTGCTTTGATGAGCCTGTGTCCTATTACAGACTTTCACAGAGGTAGAGCACAAGTTTGAAAAAGAGGGAAAAGATGATTCCCAGGGTCTTTAGCAGCAGTTATCTCAGAATACCATGTTCAAAATTAGCAGTACTGTTGCCCTCATTCTTTTATAGCATGCTGATTTTGCAATGAACCATAAACATTTGACTGATTTGCCAAAAAAATGATGGTTCTTTAAGGGTTTTTTTTGGTGTTGGTTGTTTTGAAAGGCAGTCTGTAATTAAGATGAATACATGTACATTGTGAATGTTTAGTTATAGTAGAGATGGGTTTGTTATAAAACAAAAACAAGGAAAAAAAAACCCCAACAAAAATTACCTAGCTGCAAATCCTTGCCGTTGTTTAGTTTAGAAGTTTAAGTCAATTTATGGAAGTCTGTGTTTACCGTCTTTAGAGCTTGATCATGACATTGGAATGTATTTTGGAAAAAAAGACCCTATAAAATGAAATCCACATTTACGGGTAAGGAGCACAGAGCACTTAGGATCAGCAGCGAGACTACAGTGTCTCTTTGAAGTGTAGCGAAGAGGAGTTTTGGGTTTAGAAGGCAGCGAATTGATACGTTAAGTTCTAACGCCGTCTGTAACAGCGGCTGGTCTCAACGCCATTAATTTCACGAAAATGCAGACCGTGATATCCCAATGACAGCAGTCAGAACATAAAACTAGATCTGAAGCACTTCATTTAAAATAAAACTTCATAATAAAGTCATGTCTCCGAAGACGCTTCTCTTGTACTGCGCTGCATGTGAGTAATCTCCGTGACTCATCTAGCCTCTGACATACTGCAGCCATCAACATTCCCAGCCACGAGTGTTGTCCTCCATAAAGGAAATATCCTATTTTTGGTACAGCAATGTCCTCAGTTTTAAAGAATTTTCCTCTTTTAAAGTGCTCAGACAATTAATGCCTCATGCATGTATTCAACAATAGTTGCCTAGCAACCATCAGAAATATTCGGGAGAGAAAAGGAAGCAGAGATGAATGAGCAGAAACATCAGCTCCCATTTCAGGTGAGCTGGAGAAGGCATCAGGGCTGTGCTGACTGTTTGGGTCTAAGCATGAAAAATCCATGAAAATCAGACAATCCCAAAGTATCAAATAACCGGCTCCAACTTGCATGTCAGTCCGATGCAGAGATGAGACGAGTTGCACAGGCAGACGCAGTTGCAGAGGTTGAGCTTTCTTCATTCTGGAAGCCTAGACCCAAAACAATATAATAACAGTTAAAATAAATTCTAGAAAGTCAACAGACCCTCCGTAATGATGGCTAAGGAAAGTTTTTTGCCACCTTGTGTTGTATTCCACCTGCAGCTGGAGAGCAGGTCAAGTTCCCGCTTCCTTGAGTGGAGATTTCCAGGCATGCGTCTAAGCGCTAGGCAAACCCTTTGCGGGGGGCTTGGCTCCAGCCCTTCTCTTGAGTTGCCACCTCGTTCCCACTTCTCGTTTTGAAATCTAATTCTAGCAGAAATTTTACCTCACAGGAGGTTTTCTCACTCTTTTCTGAGTCAAGTCTTTGATGCTTTTTTTGTCACTGGAAGATGCCATTTGACTGAAATGGAAATCTTTTCCACAGTAACAGCCCAGAGCCATTGTGTGTCTGTTTGGATTTTGGTCTTTTTTCCTTTTTTTTTTTTTCCCCTCCCTCAGAAAGATTGAAATGAGATGTTTGGCCTAGGGTTGGAAGGACTGAATTTTATCATGCTGAGCTGACATACTCTTGGGGACAACTCTGCCACAGCGATGTCACTGTGGGCACATCCTGTGCCCATCCCTTTCTCTGGACAAGGTCTGGTGTGGGCCCTGGGACTCACGGTTCAGTGGGACACAGTTGAATGTCAAAACCATTTGACACAAAAGAGTTTTGATCTGTAGAAGTGTTTTCAGTTGGTTTCTTTTCTTTAGACACATTAAAATTAAAGAGCCTAAAAGTTGCCCCGTTAGTGTTGCTCAGAACTTTTTGACTGCCTGCCCTGATTTGAAGAAAATGATGAAATTCTGGCATTTTCCTGTTGGATAGAAAATCGGATTTATGACCATCTCTACTTCAAAGGTAAAGGTTAAGAACAAGATTATGATCTCTTTTCCACTCATGTAAATCCACAGGAGTCAATTACTCAGGACTGACAGTGATGTGATTTAGATCAGAATCTGGCATTAAAGCTTTTTGGGGTTTGCTCCTACACCCATTGACTTCAGTGCCACTTGACTCTCTGCTTTTGGTATGTGGTGGTGATATTTGCATGTGGAAGCGCCTCAGGGGCCCCACATAAAACATTGGTTCAGTAGCTTTAGTGGGGTTTTTTAGATTAGATGTTAAAATGTTGAAATCAAAATATGTGGGGGGGTTGGGAAGTAGCACATGCACAATGGTAATCAGAATAATGTGATTTTTGAGGTTGATATCTCATGACTTAGAGCTGAAATAATCCCTTATGTATCTTGGAGGTCTGAGGCTTTTACTCTTTCTGATTATAAAAGGCATTTATTTCTGTCCTTGGTGGTTGATGAGATATCAAACTTAAAATGTGCCATGATCCTATAGTCTGGTAGTGCTTTCTGGCACTGGTCAGTGGCTAAATATAGCCAGTTTTGAACGGCTGTGATAAACCTGGAAATAATGTTCAGCAGAAAATTCTCAGACAATTCCATAGACAAATGTGGAATATGAAATGACTTTTCTGGATCCCATTTGATTCATACTGTATATGCTTTTGTGCCCTGTCTCGCTCATCACCATGTTTTCCAACTGCTACCCTGCAAAATGTTTTGTGGTACAAATAAATCCTAACTGAAGCATCTCAGTGTTCATGTTGGTTCATGCTAAAGCAACAAATAACATAAAGGGTTTTTAAAGCCCAGCTATTTCACGCATTCCTTTTGGCTTTGTAAACCATTTTGCCTTGTTTTTACGAAAAGAAGGTGTATTTGGAGGGAAAAAAAAAAGGCGTGCGTTTCCAAAAATCACTGATTGTTTTCAAACGAACAAAGTCCAGGAACATGCAGATTCTTGCATTGTATTATGGGATTAGTGGTATTTATCTGTCATGCATAATGTGAAGGTGATATTCAGAGGAGGAAAAGAGCCTTTTTGAAAGGGGTTTTTTTTCTTTTTTTTGTTTTTAATGATCTACTCACATTTGTTTTCTTTTTTTTTTTTTTTTTAAACTCTTATATAGTTCTACCAGGCTATGTTTAATTTCAAGATGGTGTCTTTGCTAGAAAGATAATCAAATGTAATGTCTTCCACAACCTCTTCGTATGCATGACTGCATAAAGCTCGTGTAACAGTTTATTATTATAAAATTAGTATAGCATAGCATAGAGCAAACTGGGCCCCTGGCCAGATGAACTAGACAATGAATAGTTATATAAGGTTTTGAAGCACATGTATTAGAACACAAGCGCCCTGTGTTTTCTTCTCAATTGTCTGCTGTTTGTTAATGTTTCCCTTTCAACGTGATTGCATCTCAATTTAATAGCACTTGCCATTTCAGGGTTTACTGTGCCAGCGCTCGCATAGTTACATCCCCTCTGTGCTGCAAAGCCTGCGTGTATATTAAAACTGAACTAGGCATGGTTAGCTAATGGGTACTTCGAGAGATATGCACTTATAGAATTAAGTGTTGTATGCAATTGTTAATTTTGTGTTAACAAGTTTGAAAAATGTGTTTCACCAATAATTGTAATGCTCCGTTCTGTGCAAAGTGTGACATTTTAATTCTTGTTGAACAGCTTCCTACCTCTGCTCTGTGTTTTCATGGCAGGGTATTATTTAGCAATCAAGATAAAAGCATTATTTATTAAAGTTCTAAAATACTACATTACTGAAAGTTTTAAGCTGCAGATCAATCTCCTGTTTCATAAAAGCATTTCTTGATTTTTTTTTTTAATTGTTCTTTGAATTTAAATTTAAGTTCCACATTATGGATTGCATATGATTCCAGAGGCATTAGATGTTTTAGTGGAGACTTGGTGCTGCTTTAAAGGAACCGATGTACCTGTCACAGAACTGTGGGAAAGGCTTGCGTTTGGCATATGCATCTTTGGGACTCTCAGATCCCAGCCTGCTGCATTTTTGGCACAGGGAGCCCATTGACTTGGGCTGTGGGAAACCTACATTCAGCACTATTGGTCCTTGTGTCTTTTTCTGCGCCTCCAAAGGAACTTCTGTTAGAGATTTCACGTCTTTGGGAGTTGTGTAACTACTCCTCCATGCTTTCAGAGGTGCAGGACAGCCTTTCCATGCTGAGAGGGTGCTCAGTAGCCTCTGGCTGCAGTAGTCCAGGTGTTGCCCGGTGGAAAAGTGACTCATGTACCTGGTTTTGTCGTGCTGGATTTATTTGCTTTCTGTGTGTAATCCAAACAGCCCAGGAGTCTCACTTCCCCCACTCCCCATTGCATCAGTCCTCCTGTTCCTCAGTTCCTCATGCCAGGTGCTCGCCTTTTGCCCCCCTTCATTGTATGGTCCCATCCCTGTCCCCATTCCCATTTGCATCCCTCTTTGCTACACCAGGATAATGCCATTTCTGTTGTGCCAGCCCTTGGTGGTTCATTCATGCCACGGTAGACATGAGACCAAAGCCTACCTATTATTCCTTCTTGCAGAGAATGGATTAATTCTTCCATCCATAGTAGGCCTAGCTACAAAATTGCGAAGACCCAGGCTCGCATTTTTCTCCCAGCTAGCAGGGACTTCATTCTGTGTCATGTCACCTGCGGAGTCTGACCTTGTGCAGACTTTTTGGTTGCCAACGAGTGAGGGAAGGCAGTTGAGAAGGGGGGACCACCACCATCCCTTACTGAGTTCAGGAGTGGCTGGGATTTGAATTCCCAATAAAGTCAAATTTTCTCATTTGCCAGTAAAGATAAAGAAAGGGCAGGCTGGGAGGAGCATAACAGGCTCAAAACACAATAAAAATAGAAAAGGAAACAAACAGTTTGTGCCTAATTTGAAACCAACTGATCTCCATGGTGATTGCAACAAATCTGTGCTATGTTTGACTGTTCAGTGAAGACAAAGGTTAGAAATAGGAGTTCACCCACCAAGGTAGACTGTCTGAATGAACAGAGGAGTAGGAGGGTTGGTACCTTCCCAACCACCAAATGGTCGTGTGAAGGTGCCGAGGGGAATTTTGGAAATAACCTCGTTGAAACTCCAGAGGATTTTAGTGTTTTCCTTCCTCATTCATCTTGAGAAAAATCAGCCTTTCTAAATTTTCTGGAATTTTTGTTTTCAACAGTGCTGTTCTGTGGAAAGAAGAGTCCGTAGCACTGTGGCTTCAAACAAAAATAGCATGCTAGAAGACCTTCAGAAATTGGGCAGTAAGCTTGAAACCTTAGATCAATAATAGGACTAATATACTTGCCACAGTAAATAATAGGACTATAACTCCCCCAAAGCTCTTGATTGACATTGTCTCAAAGTAATTCCTTATGTGAAATAGAAGCCTGAGATAAAATTTCAACCTTAATTTACAGATATTTGAGACAGAGGGAGAAGGGAATGCATTAATCCTTACTAAAGAAAAAATTTGTTTGTGGTAGTCTGAAATACTGTCACGTGATGAGTCAAATTTTTTATTGTTCATTTCTTCGGAGGTCAGGGCTACTGAGTTTTGGCATGCAGACTAGGCAGATAGCATCTGCAGATCAACACATCTACTTTTGCTGAGGCCATAGGCACAGAAAGCCTCCTATCTGCAGTAGGTGTTCACAAGTTCCTTTTTTTTTTTTATATGAATTTCAGAAGGAAGAAGATTATACTTTTGAAATCCTCAGTCATAATAAAGGGATATCCAGAGGCAGCTGATGAAGACATTCAGAGTCTATGTTACACTGCATCAAGATGTAGAGTTTCTTGAGTAAATATTGACCAATTTGACCTTTGCTTTTCCTCAGTCAATATTTATCTCTTGGCACAATGAATCTTCACATTCACCTTAGTTGAAGTCCAAGTCTACTTAATAGTGTACTTGGAAATCCAGGAGAGGTGCTGATTTGTCTTGGTTCTACTTTTATCTGTTTAAAATTAGATATACAAAAGGTTTGGCCACTCACGTCACTTCATCAGGTTGCCAAACAAAGCAGCATCGGGTCATGGCTGCTGGGGAGGCTTCTAGGAAAAACATGGATCCAGTAGCAGGCAGTACGGGTGAAGCTGGGAATGGAGCAATCCCTTGACTGGAAATGAGGATTAGGATTCCCGTACAATGTGAAAGCCCTTCCAGATACTATCAGAAAGAAGGGACCGACCAGGATTAGTCAATAAAAATCTTGTTGTGTATTTCATGAAGCGAAGATGGGTTTGAGCTTTCTGAACCTCCCACAGTCTTCCAGCAGCCTAATCCCACCGAGCACAACATCAGGTATTGTGCAGAACTAAAGAAAGGCACAGCCGAAGAGACTGGTCTGCAGGCACGGGGGACAGGCGGCTTGCCAGGGGTCCCACCCTTCTCCCAGGATAGGGTTCTGGGAGGGAGTGGGCCCCCACACAGCCAGATGATGCTGGGCTCAGCAGCCAGTTGCATCCCTATTGCAAATGGAATTTTACAGGCCAGTGTTAAAGTTACTTAGTTACGTAGCCCTGACCAAGCCCTGTCAAATGGGACAGTAATACCCCCTTTATTGTTTCAGTAGTAATTTCAGTATTTTGGGATCCTGGCTTAGGTTGAAGCTGAGAAACAGCCTTCCACTGAAAAGTGGGGATGCTGGGGCAGCAGGCACAGCCAGAGCCACAGGGTCAGAGTCCCTGGAAAGGGGGTCCTGGCTCCTCCCATGCTGCTTCTTTGCCCAGCTGCCCCATGTCTCTCTTCACAGTGTCCCACAGCATCGCTGGGTGCTGCCAGCAAAAACCTCCTGTCATCAACAGGGGCAACACTTTGGGGTAGAAAGGGCAATTACTACACTTGAGAGCTGCGCTATGGGAGCGAGAGCAACTGGGAAGTGATACTCAGACAGTGCAGAAAGGAGGTGCCTTACAAATATCTGCTTATGCAGGTCAAATAATTTGTCTTTTCCAATGTTAATTTTGCCTTTTCCCTGATTATATTTTCTGAATTGCCATATGTACTTCTTGTGATATTTCAGCCTTGTCAAATTAAGAAGAGAAAGCCTTGTAATTAACTTAGGATATATACCAAATAAAGTAATGTTTGTCATTTTTACTGTGTAATCAGTCAATAATACTACAGGTGGCCTGTAAGTTTAAAACAAAAAAAAAAAGCCCTACTTGTTTTTGTAATCTTACAACTATCAAAGGTATTTGTTTGAAGAAAAGGCAATGAGAAAGAAGAGAAGTTTAAAATTGCACAATTGCAGTTGAAACAAGCAGAGCAGGCAACGTCATGCGTTGCTGAAGAGCATGCTGTTTAATTTTATAGTAACAGTATTTTAAGAATGCTGACGGTACACAGGAAAAGAAGTGAATAATTCTTATTGCAAAACCCTGATGATTTGGAGTATTCAAAATGTTAAGACTTAATCAGCCCTGGATTTCTCTTAGGAAAAACAGGACATTTGGAAAAGAAAAGGAAAAAAAAAAAAAAAAGCCGGCTGAAGCAGTGGTGATTTATCAAAGCAGCACTTGAATAAAATAAAGGTTTGGCATCCTTACTTAGGATAGGCTGGAAAATGCATTTATGTTTTCATGTACCTTTTTTTTTTTCTTTCCTGATGTGCCTGATTGACTTGTTTTAATACCGGTGTTATTTACATTTCAGGGATGGGCCTCTATTATGCAGGAAATTGTCCAAACCCCTACAGCTGTATTTTAAATTGAAATGATTTTTTTTTATGAAGTGATTGTGCAGACTTAATTTAGTAATCTATTATTAAATTTATAGTTCCAGGCTGTATAAAGTCTTTATATAGAACGAAAATGGGCACATATGAAGATCTATGCTATATATACACCTGGTGCTGTATATTAAATCTTTTACATATGTTGTCCATTTTCAGAAACAAATAAACTGCTGCTTTTGAAAACTCAGCTTCTCTTCCATATTAGGGAATTCTGCAGACTCCCTATGTTCCTTAGCTTCAGTATAATGCTAAATCAGTTTGTACATTAGTCTATTTTTAGTTATGAATGAACTTTATGGAGTGCAGCGCAGAGAGTGATTTCGGAGATTCTTGCTCATAAAACCCTTGTGTCATGCGCCGCAATTACAGCAGTAAACATCATGCAAGCTCTGGGCTGCCAGGGGCCCAAGCCCTGAAATTTCCAGGAGGGAAAAGCATTCCCTCTCGCTCTTTTATATGAAATATTACACGTACAGTAAATCTCGTCGCATGAAATCAGGTTAAATTTTGGTGACCTTGGCTGCGGCAGGCGTGCTGCCTGGCATGGCAGCCGGGTGACACTAGAGGGCAACTGAGAGTTTTCTTTAACCAAGCTGGAGATGGTTTTAATATCAGCGAAGTGTTTAAACTCGGTAAGGATTTATTTTCCTGTCTGCAGATTTCACATGTGTAATCTCTGAGTTTCCATTGACAGCAAATAATACTCCAGCTGAAGTTCTTCTGGGGGAAAATACAGCGGGAGTGGGTCAGAAGCCTGCTTTTGCCCAAATAAGGCTTTTTTTGCAGACCCCATGTGTTAGATAATGATCAACTGACAGTCGGTCATGAGTTAATAATGCTGGATGCTGAAATATGCATACCATGTGGTATACAACAGTTCTGCGGGGAGAGACAAACACGGCTATAATTAGACACTGGAACACAAGGAAGTGTGTAAATTGTTTAATAGTCCCCCCACTTAATTCACTCAGATAATTTCCTAAGAACCAGTATTGACTACGAAAGAATATTGCACAACTGACTTCATATTTAGTTTAAACCCTGCCTGGCTCAGATAAATTAATAAATACAGCTCGGTTTTATTTGGATTTTTCCGAGTGCTAGACATTTACTGGGGCTGTATTGCAGAGGTGGGCTCAATTTTGTTTATAGAATTGTAGAGTCATAGAAGCGTTTAGGTTGGAAAAGACCTTTAGGATCATCAAGTCCAACTGTAAACCCAGCACTGCCAAGTCCACCGCTAAACCATGTCCCATCTAACTAAACCATCTACACGTCTTTTAAATCCCTTCAGGGTTGGTGACACTACCGCTTCCCTGGGCAGCCCATTCCAATGTCTGACTCCCATTTTGGTGAAAATTTTTTCCTAACATCCAATCTAAACCTCCCCTGGCTCAACGTGAGGCCATTTCTTCTTGTCTTATCACTTGTCACTTGGGAGAAGAGACTGACACCCGCCTCTCTACAACCTCCTTTCAGGGAGTTATAGAGAATATGGTCTCCCCTGAGCCTCCTCTTCTCCAGGCTGAACATCCCCAGCCACTCCTCACAGGACTTGTGCTCCAGACCCTTCCCCAGCTCTGTTGCCCTTCTCCGGGTTTCTGTTGATGTTTGGGACAATTACACTGAGTTCATGGGGTTTGCGCTCGTTTAAACCTAGGCACATGATCTTACTATCAAGACTTTAAAATGACCATTTCTTGGCTGTTTTGGCAGTTACGCAGATTCCCTTTTCACTCATACACAGCCTGACAGAGTTAGCTGGGTTACTACCGCAGGGTTTTACTGGTGGAAAAGTGCAGATTCTCATCTGCCCAGCAATGCAAAGCAGCATCACCTCTGCACCCCAGCATTAAAGCACTGGGTCAGGTGTATGCAGGTCCCCAGTGGAGCAAGGGCTTTATCCCAAACTCTCTGCAAAAGCAGTTATTCCTGAGCCTCTTTCTGGCTATGTGTGCTGCGACGGGTTGCCTGGCAAGCCAGCTGCTGCTGGTGAAGTTGGTGAGGACCCAGAGATGTGAATGGGAGCAGGACCTACGCTCAGGCTGCTGCTCCTGTCTCCACCTAATGCACGGTGTAGGCCTCATTGTGGTGGCAGCTGAATGAAGGCATCAAGGGGGAAGCTTGCTCTCTAGTTTCTGTGTGTTGCTTTACTAGTATCTTCATGCAGGTTGATAATGCCTAAAAAATTTTGATTACTCTGCAGGACAATGATTAACTGCAAAGAAAAATATAGAAAATAATAGAAAGAAAATTACAATATTCTTACACACACACCCAAATCTTTCTTACATAATCAGTTGCAAATCAGAAATGCAAGAGATTTCAATAATATATTTTTCATTTTTCACGTTGGGCACAACTGGATGGTTATGCATCCTCCCTGCTGTTGTCATTCCCAGAAGCAAGGTCTCAGGAAACTGTCTGGTTTATGCCTCTTACGTGAATTTCTGCCTGTTTCAGTGTCCATCCTTTAGCAGTCAATTAGCAGATCTCATCTGCCTATCTACGTGGATATGACTGGCTACCTATCTATTGTATTTCCAAGGTATGTAGGTCACGTCTCCGTTGGGTCCTGCTGACTCTGGCTAGACAGCAGTTTCACAGACGCTGGCTTTTACTGGAGGGAAAAGGAAGTATTGTTAGGAAAACCGCCTTAAGATTTGCCATGTGCTCTTAGGTGACTTTTATTTTCTGGAGCCTTCTAATGGGAAGTCTACCTTGGGTGTTGTGCTTAGTTTTGATGAGATAGGCTGAGTTGCATGGATTTGCTGTGCATTTCCACTTCTCGCTGCTGTGTTTGTGCCGCTTTTATCTTGGTTATTACATAATCCGTTTGTGTCTGCTCCCTCTTTCCTCTCTTTGCCTTTTTTTGTTCTATTTTCTTTTTTTTTTTTTAACCCAGACTATTCTGAGCAGTCAGACCTGCACTTCCAGAGTACTGCTGTGACCCTCCTACAGAAAGTGAAGCCCTTGTCTGCCGGGTGCAGCTTCCCAGGAGATGACCTTTGGGGGCGGAGGGCTTGGGGGCGGGAGATTGACTCCAGATTTCTGAGGGAGAGGGAAACGTGATGAACCCAGGTCTGATCCTGTGATGCTGCCCAAGAATGTGGTGTTTCATGAAGGGATATGACGATTTCTTTGTTCAGGGCTTCAGTGTGTCTTTCCCGTTAGTGACAGAGAGAGTCATGCTGGCTTGGTCGTGTTCAATGCTTAAGACAGGATCAGCCTCAGAGATGTGAATAGCCCTGGTGAGGTCATCAGAGGTCTTCACATGCTCCAGGTCTTTATGAGTTAGGCATGTACTTTGTTGAATCAAGGCTCCAGGTCTTCATGTTCCTTGTTCTGCATAGCACAGTACTTCAGTGTACTTGATCCTATACTCAACGCAGTTTCTCACCAGAAGAACCACTGAGTCATCTAATCTGGTATGAACCCCAAGTAGTGGCTCATCAGCCAAAATTACCGGCACATGCTTTCATCCAGTTCACCACCTTTTTTCTGCAGGAGAAGGGAAACAGCTGTTAGAGCAAGGACCACAGCCAGACAGCTGGACACCTCCTCTGAGCAGCCAGCCAGGCTGCTGCAGCCGCCCGCAGTGGTGAGGCTCTCCCAGCAGCAGCCCGGACCTGGGCTGAGGTGGGATGCTCAGCTCCAGTCTGTTGTCTTGACGAAGACCCTAAAATTGCATGCATTTCTTCCTGCACTGTGCACACCAGCTTATGTCTGGCTCAGGCTCTTCCTGAAAGGTCTTCTGAAAGCTGGTCATGTGCATGCCTCTCTATTCTGGCATTAGATCATGTATGTGGACTGCAGTGTCTAGGCATGCCTGGTTATGCCTCCTCGCTTCTGAGTACCAGCTTTTTCTCACCTCTGAGGCATTCATATTACCTGGTGAAGTCACTTCTCAGCCATTTTTGCACAAACCCAGCACAGCCTGGGTTATTCAGACCTCCCCCCGGAAGGTAGACCTCTCTTTGGCCACAGCATCTTCCTGGCAGTGCGTGTTGAATTTCCAGTGGGGGTGACCTGCGAGGTGCCGCCCTCGGCTTGGTCAGTGGGACCTGTAGTCCTTGCTCATGAGTTTTGTGCTGGAGCTGCACGGAGGAGCACAGTGTTTGCATGGTCCATGTTTCCTTCTGGTTGCTCATTTGTATGACTCAGTGTTAGCATTATGCCCGTCCTTGTGTCAGTGTGAATATTACTGTCAGGGACTGTATATTTATTTCACCAAAGAAAATGTTGAATACCAGCAAGGCTAAGAGCAACCCCTGTGGAATCCCACCAGAAATATTTTCATTTCATAGAAATTCCCCACTGATGCCTGCTTTTAGCTCGATCATTTAGCCAGTTCTTAATCCATTTAATATATGCTTGAATAAAATCATGTAGTGCTGTTTTTTAATCAAAGTGTTATCTAGTATTAAATTGGCTGCCTTACTGAAACACAGGTAAGTTCCATACGTGCAGCTAGTTTCTCTATCCAAGCTTGTAGTTTCAAAGTATAAAATAAGGTGTTCTGTTTGTTTTTCTTTTTTGTTGTTTTAAGGTCTGGTTTCTGTAATACCAAGTCAATTGACTGGCTTTAATTATATTCTTTTGCAAGCATATCATCTGGCTTCTTTGCAAATATGGAACAAATATTTACCAAACACCTCTGCCTCTTTTTGAATCATTAATAACAATCCTGTCATCTGTAGCCAGTAATAGGCCTACACTGGATTTTTTTATTATTATTATTAATTTGCTCTAAGGTCTACTTGAATGTCACATACTTGTCAGGCATAGATTTTTCTCTGAAGTCTTCAGCTTCCCTTTTCGATTTACCGCACTTCATAATTTCTAACACATGTATAGATTTTTGTCCAAAAAAAAAAAAACCAATCCCAAACTTCTTCCATTTTTTTAAAACCCAAATTAGCAGGGCATAAAGAAGCCCAGATCAAGCAGAAGTCTTAACTTCCCAGGCTGAAATGAAGAAAATGAGACTTCAAGCCTTGTCCTCAATCTTGTCCCTGTCTTCTGTGGAAATGCAAAACATTCAATTTTTGGCATAACTGGCCAACCTGGTGTTTGCAATGCCTCTAACTTTTCTATTAAAAGAAATGCTAGTCTGAACTGTAATCCATGAAAAATACCACCTTTTTGCTTTTTTCGGAGATTGTCTGGTCAGCAGGGGGGTCAAAACAACAGTCTGCAGCAAGTCATATGTCTCCACATTAATCCACACAAGGAAGTGTCTGTTTCACTTATTTCCAAATGAGGAATGTTTTCTTTAGAGAGGTAGCAAATTGATTTTCCCCACATGGAGCATGGGATATCTCATTTCCAAAACAAAACTTTCAGAAATGGCTACACAAGTCCGCTCTTTCTCCGTGTGGGCTAGGAAGCAGCGTGGATCCTTAGTGTTCCCCGCAAGGTTGTTTGCTGCTGTAGTGTGGAGTTTCCAGGTCAGGTCTGGCATGTTCAGTTATAAAGAAAGGAATAAACAAGTGTTTGCGTTTAGAAAAAGTCTAGTAAAAATAGTTTTAATATTCAAATTAGTTTATATGCAGCTTGAGAAAGCAAGAGGTTTGTGTTTGAGCTCTGGAGGTCACACAGCCTCTCCACAGTGAGAGGTTTGAGCTGTTCCTAAGTTCTCATCACTGACTTCCATAGGATCCTATAGAGAGTTTCCCTAAATTCAGTTGATATTGTTGCTTCCTAAACAAAAGTCTGCTTTTTTAGTGTGGTCTGATCTTTTGCTTTATTTTCCAGCCACTTTAATTTCTGACCCTTTGATAGGATACTAGGTTGGTTGCAACTGTACCAGCTCTGCTCAGCGTGCCTGTGTGATAAATGCCCCAGGCCATCCTTCTTGGACCCTGTTTCCAGGAGGCAGAAGCCTTTAAATAAACTTTCAGGGGTGAAAGGAAAATAAATGAAATGTAAGATCCTGAACTCAGTTGCGGAAAAGGGAATGAGGTGAAGGAGAGAAAACAAAGAGATGGAGGTGACGAGGAAGTCAAGGAAGCAGCTGGGACTGCTGCAGAACAGTATGCGAGATTAACTAACCTTTGAACAGTTTTTGAGACTGTGCTTAAATATAGCAATATGCTTTTCTTAACTTTCAGCTATTGCAGAATGCCAGAAAGCCCCTGGAGGGGTAAGTGCTAAAACCATTAAAACTGTTAACTTTCTATTCATTACATTTTAGAAGGTGCAACATGTAAGCATATTTTTCAGCCAAGAGCTAACTTTTGCCAGGCTGCTTGAGAGGTGTCCTCAGCAACCAGCTATTTGCCACCTGCCAGCAGGCATGGTCGGTTCATGGATTTTCTGGAGATCTGGGACCATTCTTCTCACCTTGACTTTGATGGCCAGGCACCTCCGTATGCCACCTCCAGCTTCCGTTTGGCACCTGAATCCTGAATAGCTCTGTGATCTGACACATCCTGCCGTTTCCCCCTGCCTGAGAAGGAAAGTCTCCTAGTCTGCTCTGCATCTGCTGATGGGTTTGCAGCTTAGGGCCAAGCGCTTTGGTATCACAGTTTTTGTGTGTGAAAACTGGAAGACATATGAAGGACTGGCACAGTGCAAACGGATTCTGCGAGATGTTCTGCAAGGTGTCCTCCAGGGAGGAGAGACTGTTGACACACTTGGCAGGTGCGCTGCAGCTTCTCGCATCCACGCACACTTCTAAACTCAGCACCACAGTATATCCCTGTTTATTAACTTCTTGCACCTTCCAGGGCTCTACCTTAATTCCTGCTCTGTGACTACGTCGTGCACTCCCACCTCTCCTGTTTAGAGCTTCCCTGACTGCATAAGCCCACCCTAAATGTAGACACAGATCTTCCACTGGCCCTTCTTTGCTGATGGCCCTGGACATTTTCACAAGCTCAGTTGGGTTTTTTGTGTTGTCATAGACTTGCAGTTGGCAAAAACACTATTGCTCCTTCCTTTCCCTTCATCTTTCCACAGGACAGAAACACAACAGACAGCCAGAACCTGGTTGGCTGTATAAGTTGTAAGTACATTACCAATGCTGAGCAGCTGTCCCAGTACATTCCTCAGCAAAATACGGCGGTGGCCGTCCTTCCCTTCCCTTTTCTTTTCTTTTTTCTTTTTTCCTCCCACTTTTGAGGTGTTTCTGAGAAACCAGAGTACCAGCAAGCCAGAATCAAAAGTAATACCAGGAAATAGTTTTGCAGATCAGAGAGACCTGGACAAGGCAAGAACTTTGATCATGGGCATTACAATTGCTTAGATGTTCTCTACACTAGAATAAGTAATGTGGAGTGAGCAACAAAAAGGTACATGTTTTAGGCATGAGTACAGTACTATTTACTTACATGGTTTGTTGAGCAGCCAACAAGGTCCAAGGTTATTTTGGACTCAGCATGAGTAAGTGATCCAGGTATGACAAATGAGGTAATGCATTCCAGGCTCATTAAAAACTCTTGGCTACACCACTGATTTTGGCAAAGTGCCAGCAAAGCTTGACCTTAGCTGTGTGAAGGCCACTATTTTTTTTAACACCCTCCTTATAACAACACATCTTTTACATCAGCCAGAATATGTGTATCTAGAGAGCAGTGTTATGGGGAGGGCTGAACTTATTGGACTTCCAGTGATGATCAGACTTCTAAAAGAGATAATTTTACTGTAACTGACCTGCTAAATGTAGGGACCCCAGAACCACACCCATTGTCTCTTGACTTATTTGTGCATCTAGGAGTAGCCGTGTGTAGATAGTGCATTGCATTCTTGGCATGGACATGGCTCAGGTGAGACTGACTTGCTAACAGGGAGATGCTAAGTCCAGCGATCACTTCCTCTTCCTGGGGTTACAGGAAGGTGGCTGGTGGAGGTGCTGTCATCTTGTGGTTGGCCTACACTTTTCCACCATATGTAATGTGTAATTATGGCAGACCTCGGCAGCTCCCTTTCTTGGGTACTTCTCTTCCCCTTCCTAGGACTTGCCATCCTGAGGTTTAACCCAGAGCTGGGAGTTGTACTAGGTGGCGAGGCTTGAAAATGCTCCTGTTTCCCATGTCTTGCTGAGCAGCTGGTGTCCTTGAAGGCTGAACAGCTGGGGGTGGTAGTGGCAGGAGTGCAGTGGCCACAACCTTGTGAATTTTCTGAGTGGGTAGACAGTGTAGCCGTCTCCTTCCTCACCTTTTGGCCATCTCCCAGTTACCTATGATATTCTGATGCTTGCACAGGCCAACAGGAGTGCTGCAGGGGACGATGTAATATTTCAGCAATTATGCTGTTTTGTGGCTTCATGAACAGGGAGGACCTCTGGCTTCAAAGAAACGTCTAGTTGGTCTGAGCAGCATTAACCCCATGCTCCTCTATTTTCTGTGTAGCTCTCTTGCTTTGTGGGTCAGAGCCTGCTACTGAGCTTATCTCTGACACCTGGCCTTTAATTCTCTGCTGCAGGTGCCTCTGGATTGTCCTTCTTAGGTAATGGTAGTCCATAGGCAGCTCTCGGGAACAGGCTTTGCGCTTTGGGATCACTACATCAGCTTCTTCCTGGGGTACGTTCTAATAAGCAAAGATTTGCCAGTCTACATCTGCAGATAATCTCGTTCCCTGTGCCATGCATGACACAGGGTTTGCATTTAACCTCGGGTGTGTCGATTTGTAATGAACACATGGGGCGTTGCTGGCGTTTTGGCACTGCAGAGCTTAGCCACGGTTTGGGGAGGAGGAGGCAAGGTACCAGTTTCCATCTAGGAAAAAGAAAAGAATGATTAAATCTTAATTTCAGATTACTGAGGGCAGTTACATTACATCAGGGACTAAATGCTCTTGGTTTTTTTTAAACCCGTCTCCCTCTCCCTCCACTGGCACAGGCACAAGCTGTTCCCTCTTCTCTCCTGCCCAGTCTCCTTGTGTCCCGCTCAATCACAAGTTAATGTTTCATGGTCTTCTGAGAAACACTGATCCTTCATCTCGATGGCAAGGAGCAATCTCTGCGTGATGTGTGGTAGCTACCCATTTCCAGACAACGCCTGGGGACACTTTCAAATGTGGGGGAGAAGAAAACATTCCTGTCTCTGGGGCAGGTTCCTATAAATAATTTTCTTTTCCTTGAGAATGCACAACTGAGATGGCAATAAAACCTATTCCAGAATAGGAAGGGTTGTTGAGATATAGTTGTCATCATGGCTTGTGTAACTGTTGATAATCATGACATACCCATTTCACACGCTTTCACTTAATCAGCAGCACAAGACTTTTACCACCAAGTAGTAGTCAGCTGAAAAACAAAGTCCACCCCACATGCATACTAGGTAATAATCCCACCTTTTGTTCCTCACGGTTACCAGTGCTTGCGCGTGAATTAGATCTGTGTTCGTCTTGGATTCTTGCTTGATTCCTTGTGAAACCCCATGCTGCAATCTCAGCACACTCTGCGGCAGCAGGCAGCATTGCAAGGAGTGGTGGTGGCGTTGCGGGGCCAGACGGGTCGGTGGGCTCTGAGGGACGGATTTGTTTAAATGACTCCAGCTGGATCTCCTCCTTAGGGAAACAAGGAAGCAACCCGCTGATACTAAACTTGCATCCAAGGAGTGCTGACTTGGTCCCTCTGAACTCCTGTTGATGGGTAAAGGTAGCAGACACACTGGTGACGTGCATGGGAAAGGTAGCCAGCCCTGGGTGGGCAGCATGCCCTCTTGCTCCTCCAGCTCTCCTAACTGAAGGAGCGCTAGCTTGTACTGTGTGCGCTTGCAGCTGGCTCGGTTTTACCTGGTCATGCCTGAAATGTTTGCCAGGACTCAGCCTGTGAAGTGGCTTTTCCTGTTGGGCTCTAGATTGCTATTGCACCTACAGATTTTTTAGGGAAGATAATTCCTTGTGAGTTGCCATTTTCTAAATTAACTTGCCCTTTTTGGTGACTAGCAAATTTGGAATTAGCTGTAATCTCCAGAAGAAGCTCCTTGAGTCAGCAAGGCACAGGCGTCTGTGGGCTTCAAGTAGATCATAGAATCATAGAATGG